>NC_047116.1:20167725-20275225 GCF_902500255.1 Thalassophryne amazonica
TTATATAAATTAATGCTATGTCAAAATTTTTTGTTTTTTTTATTTATTTATTGTTTTTTGTAATTTGCCCATGGGTGTCCAAACATTTGCACACAGCTGTAGCCCCACACAAAATATTCACTCGTAACAGTTGCATATATTTATTTATTTATCACGTATTTTCGTGAACTGTGTGTGAATTTGTACACAGATTGTACTGCAAAAAGAGGTGGCATTTATGGACATATTTAAACATTAACGATTGCTTAAAAAAAAAAAACCCTACCTCAGTGCAAAAACCAGGTGAGTACCAATTCACACAGCAAAAATATATATTAGAAAAATAATAATAATAATGTATTTATTTTCAGAGCTGAATGTTTTTTTGTAAAGTCGCCGATCCAAAGCCTTACTTTCATCATCAGCTCCTGTCTGATGGAGATTTTTTTTTTTAATAAGTTTGGACCTATAAACACATTGTATATCAAAGATTTACCACATTTTCTGGAGTATAAGTTGCTGTTTTTGTTTTTTTTTATGGTTTGGGAGCTCTTCCGGTACTCTGATGTGACATACTCCGGTAAATACAGTAAACCAGTCCTCGTTCAGACTGAATGTTCGAATGAGGTGCAGCCTGTCTGAGATTTCATTTTCCATTCTCCATGTGTTACATTTATGAGCAGATTATTTACTAAATATCCAGAGTAATATATTTATTCATACGCCTGAGACGGAGGACTGATTGGCAAATGTAAAACTGCCACGCTGCAGCACAAACCAGGTCTGACTTGACCAGAATAAAAGACTTGTTGCCTGTCTGAGTCAGTACTTCAGCACCTTTTTCTTTTTGGTTTTGTTTTAAACGTCGGGAACCCACAATTCCACTGTTCAGCTGTATGCAGTCGCCCCCTGCTGGTAGTGACAACCTGTCGGGGGCGAGGCGACAGAATGTAGAGTAACTGCACAACAAAGAATCCAGTGATTTCTCACTGGATGCCTCGTCGCAGAGCTCCGCCACTCCCAAGTAATTGGCTGGAAGATCCGGCGCTGTGCAAAGCGACGGAAAACGCGGCGCTAGCCCAAAACCACGAGGCCTACCCTGCCACGTTCAGCAGAAAGAGAGAGAGTGCCGGCGCCAAGCGCACAGCCTTGCACTTACAAACTCCCTAAATTGTAACGCGAGACACGTTGAATGTAGTACACGCCGTGTTCTGAGCATGGGAGCACAACCCGGCAAACACCGCTAACGGCTACAACAACCGCGACAACCATGTGACAATGCAGAGGTACAGAACGCAGACACAAACGGACTAAAAGAAACTTACCATTTGCCTGAACTCATCTTTGCCTTTATGCTGTAAATAGCGCGCGCGCAATGTTACAGAGATCTAAAACGCTGAGAATCTTTGAGATGTTAAGTTAAATAACTTATGTTTTTACTGTACATAGTTTGAGTTTGAGTGAACTTTCTGATGCAACAAAAGCACTAATTAAGTTATCTGCTAACCAGTATGGTTTGGCTTTGATTTTTATTATTATTTTTTGTAAACTGTCGTGCGTTAGTCTTGAGAACACGGATGCCACTATGAGGACATTTTCAAATGCTGTAATTCAACAAACAAGATTTGAAATCATTAATACTTGACTTAATTAATTCTTTTTACTTAGGTACAACAGAACCGGCATATATGCAATATTTACACTTTTGAAAATTAGTTTACAAAGACGTACCAAATGTATAAATCTTGTTAATATTTGCTAAATCTTCAAATCTGATTTCTGATTTTTCTTTTCTCAATTGTACATTTGTTTCCTTCAAATTTTAAATGAAATGTTTTTGTTTTTTTTCATCCTTTCTCTCTCTTGCTAATTGAGCCTGTTTGGTGTTTTGAGCAGTGTTTCGGCTTTTGAATAATGTTCATGTTTTCATCCAGCTTCTAAAGGTTACCATATGGGCTTATCTTGCTGTGTCTTTCATTGTAAATACTTCATATCTTGCGTATTGTGATGCTACTAAGAGATAATTTAAACTTAGTTCATTGGTTTAGCCCGCATTGATTCTTTATAGACACATGCAATAAATGATGTTATTTAAGAAAGCAGTTATTCTGTTTGTTGCTTTCATCACATCATGGATAAGTTTTTATTTATTTTTAAATCTCACACTTTGGTAGAAATGTCAACTTTAATTGTAACATGCGACTCCTTTTGACAACCTCAGGAAGACAAGTGGAGTTAAATACTCAAAAACAAAAGTAATATTTAAAAAATGTGTAATTACATACAAAAATTGATTTATATATATATATATATATATATAAAATTTCCACTTGTAAAGTAATTTTGATTGGCTCTTTCATGTCTTTATGCTGGAGCCTTTGTTTTCTTTCATTTTCTGTCTCTGCTTGTTTTCACTGTTTTTGGGGCTCTGCCCTTTAAGAGAGCATCCTTTAAGAGTCCAGACTGGGGTTTGAGGGCGGGTCCGTCGTTAGCATTATTGTTTTTGTGGGCACACAGTCCCCACCCCCAAGTTCCTAGTAATTAGAGCAGCATGTTGAAACGGCCTCGGGATCTGTGACTAAAAGCTGAGAAAGGATTATGATTGTGCACCTTCAGCCATATGCTGTCAGATTATTCATTCTTACAGATCCGCTAATTAAAATGGTGATTAAGGCTGAGAAATAGGCCTCATTTCAGAGAGAAGCTCAAATAGCAGTGATTGCTTGACGGGACGTTTGCTTTTAGATTTATCTGCATACGTCCAATATTTGGATTTACATTTTAATAATAGCGCTGCAGCAATCGGTACAATGAATGATCAATCAGTAATTTATTGTATGAAGGATCAGAAAATAGACATTAAATACACACATGCACACGAGTATATGATTCATACAGTAGAGGAAGGTGAAAACTTGAATTGGACATGGACTATATTAAAATCAAACTATTCCTCAAGTCCACAATGCTGTTGTGCAAATATAAAACAATTTTTTTTAATGAAATTTCAGAGGAATTAAAACCCCCCACCTGAAACCATGCTTAAAATTTATTTCATGTGAATGCTTGCCTGGCAGCTAAGACATCAGTTTGGACCCTTGATTTGAAGCAACCTTCTGGAAATGCCGGTTATTTTGAAGAGCGCAAAACCTCAGCTTGCCCACGTTTTTGTAATGCATGGAAAATACATACATACAGGCACATTTAAAAAAAAAAAATCTGAATACCGTGAGACACAGGACAACCCTGTGAATGTCCTTGAGTGGCCCAACCTGAATCTGATTGAACATCTCTGGAGAGATCTGAAAATGTCTGTGCACCAACGCTCCCCATCCAACCTGATGGAGCTTGTTGTGCTGCAAAGAGGAATGGATAAAACTGCCCAAAGATAGGTGCACCAAGCTTGTGGCATCATATTCAAGCAGATTTAAGGCTGTAATTGCTGCCAAAGGTGCATCAACAAAGCATTGAGCACAGGGTGTGAATATGTATGTACATGTGATTTCATAGGTTTCTTTTTAAATTTTTAATAAATTTGGAAAAAACAAAAAACAAAACTTTCATGTCATTATGGGGTGTTGTGAATAGAATTCTGAAGGAAAAAAATTACTACATTTTGGAATGAGGCTGTAACAACAAAATGTAGAAAAAGTGAAGCACCATCTTCAAAAAAAAAAAAAAAAAAAAAAATTGCGTAAAAGTTCAATATTTTTGGTATGGTTTTTCAGAGTAAAAATTTTTATGTATTCTACTTTCAGTAAATGGAAACAAATGTTTCAGTCGTTTTGTTAAATTTTAATTTGGATAATTATGGCCTACAGCTACAAAAAATAGAAAATGCATACCTCAAAATACAACCCCAATTGCAATGAAGTTGGGACGTTGTGTGAAATGTAAATAAAAACAGAATACAATGATTTGCAAATTCTCTTCAACCTATATTCAATTGAATACACCACAAAGACAAGATATTTAATGTTCAAACTGATAAACTTTATTGTTTTTGTGCAAATATTTGCTCATTTCGAAATGGATGCCTGCAACACGTTTCGAAAAAGCTGGGACAGTGGTATGTTTACCACTGTGTTACATGACTTTTCCTTCTAACAACACTCAATAAGCGTTTGGGAACTGAGGGCACTAATTGTGAGTGTCATGATTGGGTATAAAAGGATCATCCCCAAAAGGCTCAGCCGCTCACAAGCAAAGATGGGGCGAGAAAAAACAGTCCAACAATTTAAGAGCAATGTTTCTCAACGTTCAATTGCAAGGAATTTAGGGATTCCATCATCTACAGTCC
Organism: Thalassophryne amazonica; assembly: GCF_902500255.1. NCBI lineage: Eukaryota > Metazoa > Chordata > Actinopteri > Batrachoidiformes > Batrachoididae > Thalassophryne > Thalassophryne amazonica. The sequence goes on from NC_047116.1 coordinate 20,172,005, forward strand.
ATAATATAATCAGAAGATTCAGAGAATCTGGAGAACTTTCTACACGTAAGCAGCAAGGCCAAAAACCAACACTGAATGCCCATGACCTTCGATCCCTCAGGCGGCACTGCATTAAAAACCGACATCATTGTGTAAAGGATCTTACCGCGTGGGCTCAGGAACACTTCAGAAAACCATTGTCAGTTAACACAGTTCATCGCTACATCTACAAGTGCAAGTTAAAACTCTACCATGCAAAGCGAAAGCCATACATCAACAACATCCAGAAACGCTGACGCCTTCTCTGGGCCAGAGCTCATTTGAAATGGACAGACGCAAAGTGGAAAAGTGTGCTGTGGTCTGATGAGTCCACATTTCAAATTGTTTTTGGAAATCATGGACATCATGTCCTCCGGACAAAAGAAGAAAAAGACCATCCAGATTGTTACCGGCGCAAAGTTCAAAAGCCAGCATCTGTGATGGTATGGGGGTGTGTTAGTGCCCATGACATGGGCAACTTACACATCTGTGATGGCACCATCAATGCTGAAAGGTACATCCAGGTTTTGGAGCAACACATGCTGCCATCCAAGCAACGTCTTTTTCAGGGACGTCCCTGCTGATTTCAGCAAGACAATACCAAGCCACATTCTGCACGTTACAACAGCGTGGCTTTGTAGTAAAAGAGTGCAGGTACTAGACTGGCCTGTCTGCAGTCCAGACCTGTTGCCCATTGAAAATGTGTGGCGCATTATGAAGCGCAAAATACAACAATGGAGACCCCGGACTGTTGAACAACTGAAGTTGTACATCAAGCAAGAATGGGAAAGAATTCCATCTACAAAGCTTCAACAGTTAGTATCCTCAGTTCCCAAACGCTTATTGAGTGTTGTTAGAAGGAAAGGTGATGTAACACAGTGGTAAACATACCACTGTCCCAGCTTTTTTGAAATGTGTTCCAGGCATCCATTTCAAAATGAGCAAATATTTGCACAAAACAATAAAGTTTATCAGTTTGAACATTAAATATCTTGTCTTTGTGGTGTATTCAATTGAATATAGGTTGAAAAGGATTTGCAAATCATTGTATTTTGTTTTTATTTACATTTTACACAACGTCCCAGATGAAGCGGAAGAAAATGGATGGATGGATGGGCAACGTCCCAACTTCACTGGAATTGTCGTTGTATCATTGAGTGTGGAAATGTCACACTGGACTTCAAGTACCTTGGATTCTGTGCCTCTCCCCTCCTTCTCCAGACTCGGGGACCTTGATTTCCAAAATGAAATGCATAACTAACTTTCATCTGAAAAGAGGACTTTCGACTCCTGAGCAACAGTCCAGTTCTTTTCCTCCTCAGTTGGGGTTAAAATGCTTCTGACAGTCTGTGGTTGAGGAGTGGTTTGGCACCAGGAATACAACACATGTAGCCCATTTCCCAGACACGTCTGTGTGTGGTGGCTCTTGAGCCTCAGTCCACTCCTTATGAAGCTCCCCCAAGTTCTTGAAACGGCTTTGCCTTACAATGTTCTCCAGTCTGCCGTCATCCCTGTTGCTTGTGCTTTTCCATTGCGTTACGCTTTTCCAACCACGTTTCCCCTTCAGTCAACTTTCCATGAAAACGCTTTGATCCAGAATTCCATGAACAGTCAGAGCTTTCAGCAATGACCTTCTCTGGCTTTCCCCTTGTGGAAGGTGTCCATGAGTGTCTTCTGGACAAATATCACTTCAGCAGTCTTCCCCATGATTGTGGTTGATATTTATACTGCAAAAAGAGTTACTTGAAATAAAATATTCTAATATATTGAGATATGCATTTCCTATTTTTTTGAAGCAGGAGGTTGTAATTCACAAAATAAAAATATAACACAACGCTAAAATACCCTCGGCTGTATGAGCAATGTGTTTTTTATTCTGGAAGTCGGCACGTCACATGCGAAGTGGCCAATTCGAAGGCCAGAATTCGTACTTCCGCGACTGGCCGCTTGGTGAAAACACACTTGGGCTGTATACTGTTCTATTGAAATCACACCATTTTTTTTTATTGTCTCTAACTTGCTTCTAACAGCCAGCTGACAGCTCTCATTACATGGAACAGTGAGATTTCTACACCAAGCTGACCTGAAATGAACCATTGTACATTAAATTGACATTATTGAAGAATCTGTCCCGTTTGAAAAGTGATCAAATTACATGATTTGTATTGAACTCGGCGATGTTTTCACTGAGACAACCCGCCTCTCAAGGCTAAATGCACAGATGACCAACCTTGAGAACAATATTCAGTTGTTTAATTAATTGCACAATTTGTACATGTTCAATAAAGCCCCTCTATCAATCAATCCAAAACAATATTTACATTTTCGCAGCTGCAGGGGGCTTTGCGTGTGAGTGCACATGAGCATTTGACAAGAGCGGAAGTTGTGCAAATCAAGGAATATTTGTAGATCGCCCAGTATTAGAGACAAATTTAACTCCATAGGAAGTTAGCTTTGAGTTAGCGGTAGTTAGCATGCAAGCTAACATCCATAGTGCAGAGGATGCTGTGGGTGCACAGGCGTAGTGAGGATGTTTGACGTCATGATTCCCAAGCTAGCTGGGTTCCAGCCACATTTGCATTCAGAACTCTTGCCCAAATCCATCACTCCTTCTGATTGCTCCCCTGCTGCACATATGTCATTTCAGAGCGTCAGCAGCGATTTAGTAATTATCGCCTCGTTTCTGCTTCAAACTGCACTTCAGTCATTATCTCTTTGAGTGACAGATATCTGAAGCTTTTGTACAACAATCATTTCCACATAAATTCAGCATTATTTCATAATAAAATACGGGAGACCGATCAGAGTGCCACAGCAGCACATCTGAGTCTGACTCTCTGAGTCTGACTCTCTACACCCAAAGCAATCAAAGGGAATAATGGTGATTATTAACCATCAGATAACAAAGTAAAACCTCTTAAATCATTTTAAAGTCAGTTTTAAGCAGAGATGAGGAGATAATCTGTTAATCGCTGCTAACGCTCCTACATGATGCGTGCACACTGAAGGCAGGGGGGTTCTCAGTCTAGGAGTGCTGAGTCCCTGACACCGGATTGCCAGCCCCAGTCTGAATGGGGGTCAGTGGAACAAATGTTCCAAAAAAACAGTTTCAGGATGAGCTGCAGTTCCTTTGATGGTCTGGATAAAGCTGCAGCCTGTAGATGTTTGGTTGGACACATGGACCAAAGTGGGATTTAGTGGAGTAACGCTGAAGTCCTATCAGGACGGCCTGTGATTGGTAGTGTGTACTTGTCCTTTTAAGTACATGTGTGTGTTGGTTGAGTAACTGTAGACGTATGATGGGAGTAAAACAGCCTTTTGCTCCAGGGAGTCATCGGCCGTATGGACAGGGACCTGCATAAGCGTCGCAGGAAATAGCATGCTTCCGGAAAGCTGTCTGGGGCCACTAATGCAGTGTGTGTGTGTGTGTGTGTGTGTGTGTGCGTGTGTGCGCGCGCGCTTTTAAAAGCTTGTAACCTCTGGGGCTTTGAACCCCCATCCAGCTCCAGTTGGTTCATGTGCTCAGCTTCTGTACATTTAGATTTATTTATTTATTTGCAGTTTACATGTGTTTTGTTTATTACACGTTCATTTGTGCTAAAGCTGAAAGTTGTTGAATAAATGGCAAAAAAATTGATTTTTATGTCATTTAAAATTATACCGTTAAATGCTGAAGTTATTTGGAATCTGTGATTGGAGTATTATTTTGCTCTTGCCTATATATTTAATCAGTTACTTGATTGTCGTAAAAGTAACTGAGATTAATTCACGAATCCTCAAAAACTCAAAAGCTCATCGATTGTTTTCGAGGGAAGCTCCTTCATACATGTTCAAATGGGACAGAAATCTCAAAGGCTACAAAAGACATTTAATATGAAACGCAGTTTTTACAGTTGATGTAACCAGATTTAAACCACTAATTGAGGTCTAGGAATTGCTTGTTGTGATGATTTTACAAAAATTGGCAGCAATTTTTACCCTAATGTACAATCATCATATTGCATCTACAAATATTAGGCACATGAGTATTCTGACCTTATCATTCCATGTTTATATTCCAATTCCATGTTATATAATCCTAAGTGGTTATTGGATATAAGCATTCTCAGGTGATATTTATTTACAGTGCATCCAGAAAGTATTCATATACAGTATTCATTCACTTCACTTTTTCCACATTTTGTTATGTTACACCCTTATTACAAAATGGAGTAAATTGTTTCCCTCAAAATTCTTCTCACAGCACCCCATAATGACAATGTGAAAAAGGTTTTCTTTTTTTTAGATTTTTGCAAATTTCTTTAAAAAAACAAACAAACAAAAAACTAAGAAATCACATGTAAGTATTCACAGTCTTTGGCAGGAAGCTCAAAATTGAGATATGTAATGATGAGGGAGGGTGTGGCCTAAAGTGATTAACACCCTATATCAAGGTGTACATAATTATTTGGCAGCTGGTGAAATTGGCCAAAAAACAGATTTAAAAGACACTTAAAAATCCCTTTCAGAGGGATACATCACTCTTGAAATTGTAAAGTTATGGAGGCGTGATAACCAAACAATAAAACGTTTTGTCGCAAATAGTCAACAGGGTTGCAAGAAATATGTGAAGAAACAATGCAAATTAACTGCAAACAGGAACTTATTATCCTCCAGTCCCACCATATTCCAGAACTACAACCTCCAGGAGTACAAGATGTTCTGTATTCAAGGGCATGGACAAGGTATGGAAGGCTGAAACACGACCACCACTGAACAAGACATCTAATTTGAAATGTCAAGACTGGGCCAACAAACGTATATATGTAATAAGGTTTCATGGACAGTTGAAATGAGATTAACTCTTGATGGACCAGATGGATGACCCTGTGGCTGGATCGCTAATGTACACACACCACCATTTTGAGTCAGACATGAGCAAGGTGGAGGAGGGGTACTTGTATGAGCTGCTATTTTTAACCCTACTGTCACATTAGTTACAGCTGAGGGTGACAAGCCGTTGTCGTTTGTCGCCTGATGGGCATTCCCAGTGCGTGGCCAGCCCGTGGTTACTTAGCATTAATGTGCACAATGTTTAATGACAGATTATAAAGAACCCTGTTACCATGTGTTTTTACTTCATGCGTGATTCCTTAACGGAACCAAAGTTCACTTGAGTTGTTTCCGTCAAACGTCTTTCACTGTGACATTCCTGTATTGCCAGTTAGCATGCTAACATCTCTGTAAGAATGTCTTGTAAATCAGTTCAGAGATGCAATTTGGTTGCAAAAACAGTGATTTTAGATTTAGAAGGGTTTATTTCTTGCTAACTTTTACAAAATATATGAGAAAAAATGCCAAAATATTAGAGGGTTTTCCACCATCTTGATTTATTTTGTTTGCGCAAGCAGCCACCTGACGTCACTCTGCCTCTTGACATGAAATAGTAGTTGCCCCACCGCATTGCTTAGCATTTGCATAAAATGTTTTGTCTATTTTGGCCACACCTAGGTGGTGGCATAGTGATTGCTAACTTGCGTCGCTGTAAAACGCCCCCTCTAATTGAAAATGAGTGGCAAGTCAATGCTTTGCCTCTGTTGCTTGTAGCTAACATGTGATCGTAAGGTAAAGATGAGCTAGTTGGACCTTTTCTAGTTGAAAATGGATTTACAATCAAGTCTCAAACCTACTGCCAGTTTTTAAAGAGATACCTTCTTCAAGCAGCGATAGTGGAAAAGTCTGTATGCACTCAAGTAGGCTATGATTTTTATGTAGGACAATACTCCATCCAAGTACTCCACTGCTTGGCTCGCCAGCAACGAGGTAAAGAATGACAGAATCTTCCTCACCTCAACTTACCTAAACTCTACTGAGAACTTGTGGGGCCTTCTTAAACATGAGATTTACAGAGAGGGAATACAGTGTAGCTCTTTGAACAGTGTATAGGAGGCTTTGGTTGCTGCTACACGAATGGTTGATCAATGTATTTGTTTTGTTTCTGTAGCACCAAATCACAACAAAACTGCCTCAAGGCGCGTCACACAAGTAAGGTCTAACCTTACCAACCTCTAGAGCAAGCACACAGGCGACAGTGGTGAGGAAAAACTCCCTCTGGTGATATTGAGGAAGAAACCTCAAGCAGACCAGACTCAAAGGGGTGACCCACTGCTTAGGCCATTCTACCAAAAAGGTTTACAAAACAGAACACAACACAACAACAATTGATGAGCGTCCATGCAGGTGTCCAGTCCACCGTCGGGGGTGGGGTGGGGGGGTCATCGAGCCACTTGCTGGATTTGTTTCTACAGCAGAATCCGTCCTGCATCCGCCACAGAAATCATCCAGTCCACCACGTGGATCCATCCACATCTTGGACACAGAGAAAAAGAAAACAGAATCAGTTGGCCAGAAAAATTGATGGTCAACAGATCAAAGAAAGAAAAAACAAAACTGAGACTCCACAGGTGGAACGATCATGGCAGCTATCAAAAAGGATGGTGGCTATATTGATCATGGTCGATGGGTGAGAGCCCTGGTACACCCTGGACAGTCTATCACTGGACAGAACTGTATTTGTCCAACAATAAAATTGGACTTTAGGAATACAACTTGACTATTAATTGTACATGCAGAAAAACACCTCTGCCAAAACCCAGGCTTTATTGTGAAGTTAATTTTTGTTTTATTTTGCTGAACACTCACCTGGAACTCTTCAAATCTCACAGCATCTATCCCAGACCAGGGCCAGTCATTACATAACTGTGAAAATCATTCCCTTTGTTTTTGAAAAAAACAGCAAAACAGTCCAATAAACAGATGCATGCATGAACATCCTCCCCAATCCAGACAAACACGGGTTTCAAATGACCATTTACTGGTGTTCTCCATGTTTTTGAAAGGAGTTTTTGAGCTGCTGACAATTTGATGTAGTGTGCGGAAAATCCACACAAAGTCACAAATATGTAAATTACAAATGATTTTCAATCATTGACACCTTCTGAATGTTGGCAGGATATAAAGATGTGGTTTATTGTTACACAGCTGAAACAAAGCACAGACTTAATAAGTAGATATTCAATCGCGTTTCATTTTGACATGTTGATGATGGCCCTGATTGACTGTGCAAAATTGTTTCCTGTGACTGTCTTAACTATTTTTATTTAGTCAAATTTTGTGTGTGTGCATACGTGGTCTGAAGCTGTGTGGATTCATCTTGTTTCTGGATGCCAGATATTTTCCATAGATCCAGCACTCAGGAATGTTTTCACCATATTTGTATATATGCTGCATGGGAGGAAGCAGGAGGGAACACCAGGGTAAAGAGACAGTGGCCGTATACTGAACCCTGAGGCACTCTGAGTAGCAGATTGTAGACCCTATCTTGACAAACCATGAGAGACAGTCTAAAGCGTATAAAGCAAATACATTTGGAGCGTGTCCAAATTTACAGGGTACATACTCGTACATAATCTGACTGCAAAGGAAAATGCAGAGTGAGAAGAGGATTACATTTCAGTGTATTTTGAGTGTAACATGACATAAACCAATCAGTGACATCTATCAGAATGTGCTGGAACCTGGCACACTGCTATCTAGACAGCTAACAATGCATATGCACTGCATTAAAGCACGTGAGTGGAGAAAAGCCGCCAAAGCTCCCTGAGGTGAAGCAGTGAAGCACTAAGGCTGTTTTTTTTCTTTCTATTGGAGTTTATTTTCATTTTGTGTAATTGTTATTTCACAGGACCAAGCAGAGTGTACGTGAACCGACCTTTGTAAGGTGTAATTGAATATTGCAAAGAAGAAGAAGAAGACAAATAGCAATCAGTAGTAGATGGTTACTTCTGAGAGGTGGGAAAGGATCAGTTGTCTAACTTGGTGATTACCACCCAGGACCCAAGGTATTTCTATGGCATGGTGGACGTGGTGACACGTGGTACTAGCACGTGCTCCCAGAGCAGACCTTAGCTCATAAAGAACAGAAAACTTTTGAATTTATTTCTGTAGCGCATTCACTTTCTGTTGCCTCATGACAACACTGAACCCGACCGCTCCTCATTTTAAGACCAACATGCCCATGGGTGCACAGATGAGTGCAAATGCACCTGTTATTTCAAGAAGTGGGTGTGAAAATAACAACTGTGTCAACTGGAAACTAGCAATGACACTCACGCTGTGCTGCCCACATTGCGCTGTGTGTGATTAACTGATCCTTCTTTGCTTTTGAGCTTCTATTCAAATCCCACTTCCTATTTGTATGTGTTTCCACAGTGGCTGGTCATCACCACTTTCTCTCTGGGCAGACCAGGAACTCTGTCTTTTCTGCGTTGTGTAATCTGCTGCCAACAGTGCAGAAAACACACATTCACTTCCTCTTTCCAGTGAAATCAGTAAGGTTACCCAATGGGTCACTTTCACATGTGATGCTGTAACATCTACCCACACATATATACAACACGTTCATGCAGTGTTGATCATTTTGCTGTTGATTACAGGATTATTTGTGTGCACATGGTTTTGGCAGTTGATAGTTTTGTTTTGATAACCAGGAGAAGTGTCTGAAAGGTTACAGAAGTGATCTTGAGTACAGAAAGTTTAAGAACAACACTTGTTTTGGTTGGCGGATTTCCATTCTTCTTTATATATATATATATATATATATATATATATATATATATATATATATATATATATACGAGGGCTGTCAATAAAGTTACGGTCCTTTTTATTTTTTTCAAAAACTATATGGATTTCATTCATATGTTTTTACGTCAGACATGCTTGAACCCTCGTGCGCATGCGTGAGTTTTTCCACGCCTGTCGGTGACGTCATTCGCCTGTGAGCACTCCTTGTGGGAGGAGTCGTCCAGCCCCTCGTCGGAATTCCTTTGTCTGAGAAGTTGCTGAGAGACTGGCGCGTTGTTTGATCAGAATTTTTTCTAAACCTGTGAGACACATCGAAGTGGACACGGTTCGAAAAATTAAGCTGGTTTTCAGTGAAACTTTTAACAGCTGATGAGAGATTTTGAGGTGATTCTGTCGCTTTAAGGACTTTTCACGGTGTGAGACGTCGTGCAGCGCTCTCAGGCGGCGTCGTCAGCCTGTTTCAAGCTTAAAACCTCCACATTTCAGGCTCTATTGATCCAGGACGTCGTGAGAGAACAGAGAAGTTTCAGAAGAAGTCGGTTTCAGCATTTTATCCGGATATTCCACTGTTAAAGGAGATTTTTTTAATGAAAGACGTGCGGACGGGTCCGCGCGTCGGGACGCAGCCGACGCGGTGCGGCGGCACAGGAAAAACACCTCCGTGTTGATAACCATTTGTAAAATCCAGGCGGCTTTTGATGGCTTTCAGTGGAGTGAGTATATGAGAAATTGTTTAACAGGCAGGACATGTTCCAACTTGTCCTTAAGGCTTTCAACAGAGGTGTTTTTCCTGTGGCGGAGCGTCGCGGCGGCTGCGTCCCGACGCGCGGACCCGTCCGCACGTCTTTCATTAAAAAAATCTCCTTTAACAGTGGAATATCCGGATAAAATGCTGAAACCGACTTCTTCTGAAACTTCTCTGTTCTCTCACGATGTCCTGGATCAATAGAGCCTGAAATGTGGATGTTTTCAGCTTGAACAGGCTGACGACGCCGCCTGAGAGCGCAGCGCGACGTCTCGCACCGTGAAAAGTCCTTAAAGCGACAGAATCACCTCAAAATCTCTCATCAGCCGTTAAAATTTTCACTGAAAACCAGCTTAATTTTTCGAACCGTGTCCACTTCGATGTGTCTCACAGGTTTAGAAAAAATTTTGATCAAACAACGCGCCAGTCTCTCAGCAACTTCTCAGACAAAGGAATTCCGACGAGGGGCTGGACGACTCCTCCCACAAGGAGTGCTCACAGGCGAATGACGTCACCGACAGGCGTGGAAAAACTCACGCACGCGCACGAGGGTTCAAGCATGTCTGACGTAAAAACATATGAATGAAATCCATATAGTTTTTGAAAAAAATAAAAAGGACCGTAACTTTATTGACAGCCCTCGTATATATATATATATATATATACATGTATGTTGAACTTGAATCCTGTCATCAGGAGAAGGCAGGGGCAGAGCCTACCCCTGTAGTCAGACAGGGACCAACGTTTGGCGGTGGAGTGGAGGTGTACGCGGGCCTGGCCAGCAACCACAACATCACACAGGGCTGACCTGATGATAGCAAGGTGGAACAGGGAAAAAACGGTGGTGGCGGGGTGGAGGAGGCAGAGTCCTGGTCAACGACTACAATCAGCAGAGAGGTGAGTCAGGTTTGACATCTTTAAATCGCTATATTTCCTATTGGTTGAGGTTTCTGACCATCTTGTGGACCAGGTGCTTCTGATTATAGATATAGCTGTTACTAATTTGGAAAATTAACAATTGCTTGAAATCTGAGTTTTCCTGGGAAATTTTGCATTATGCTACATTTCTCATGAGGGCTTCACAGGAATGACGATTTTCATGAGAGGACAAAACCCAGTAGTCACAATCCATTACTCAATGTAAATGCTGTCATTTTTCTATAATGTTGACAGTCTGAAAATATGGCTTAATGTTTGCACAGATCTGTAATGGAAACCTAGCTACTGTCGTTGCCCATTCTACTCCAAGGCACCCCTGAGGGACATCCTTGATGCATTTTTTTTTCAAGGATACCATCTCAGATTGGTCTGAATTTTTAGTTTTTAAATGAATGAATGAATGAATTCATTTATTTTTGGTGGAGCTCTGTGGGTAAATAGAAACATCTAATTTTTGGTCATTTTTCTGTTTTTTCTTTTGCCTTCTTCAGCAAAATACACAATTTTAGCAATTTTGACTTTGATTCCATTTTTACCCAGAAAGTAAGCTTCAGGTGTGTTTGTTCTAATAAATAGTTTGAAGAATATTAGCAAGTAAGATGTTGTTATATTCCTAATGGCCAAAACGGATCCCTGCAGGCTTCATGAAACTTTGTGTTCAGTCACTCAGGCAGTCATACAGGAAGAGATGTTTAACTGACAACAGGAACAAGTCAAATGAGCTGCATCGAGGGACAAGAAGTCAGACTGAATAGGATGAACCCAAAGGCAGCCAAAACAAATGCCATTCCTTCAGGAAGAAGTAGTGAATGAGTTATGAGCTAGTAGCGGAGGTATAAAATGAAAAAGTGAATCCGCAGAGGAAAAAAAAATCCACATAAAGGACATAAAAAAGCAAAGGCATCTTACTCTTGAACATATGAAAAAAAAATTCTTAGGTGTTGGAACAAATCTAAGCATGCGATCTGTAACATGCAGTGACTGAATGAGAGAGAGAGAGAGAGAAAGGATGCTCACTCAGTCCATTATGTCATGGCGTTTTGACTGAGTGCACATCAGTGCATTTCCAGTTAGAGTGAACAGTTAAGTTTTTAACTTACTTTAAAAAGTGATGCAGGTGAATGATCCGTTTGTCGACGTGTTTCCATGTCTTTCGATTCTTTCAGGAAGTTGCGTGCGAGGTCCGTCTCTCTCAAAGATCGACTCAAGCATCGTGGTCAGTAATATTTTTACATGTCTGAATACAACAGGTTTTAATCCAACGATCGTAACAGTCAGTACACTTCCAGAATGTCTCTTTTCTCAGCTGTGCATGCAAATGTGTGTTCTTGACTCCTCCTGTCTCCCAGCCAACTGGGTAAAGCGAATGAATAAAACAGTAGACCATGTGCAAGAGCAGTGTGACCTTGTCAGGATTACTAAACCTCAAAAACCAGTACCAAACAAGTGAAGCTAAGGCTACCAGGCTAACTTTTGTTGGGTGTTTGATTAATGCATATTTTTGTGGACTGGGTTTTGGCTAGGTCTGGGTATTAAAAGGTATGGCCGATATATTGGCTCAGTAATTGTTGCACCATCAGTGGAGCTAGTATCACCAAGATACCTGCTAATTAGTACTAACCTGGTGCTAATATATCAATTAAATCATGTCTGGAAGCATGCACTAGCACCGTGTTTTGTAGCATCCACAAAACCTTGGAACTATTTTGGAGGGTAACCGCCCAGACAGACAACTCATCCATCCCCCACATCTCAAAAATAACCATCTATCTGCCACAGTCAGGTGATGTATGCGTGGCTAAGGGGGCACCCATTGCTAAGAAGTCATATAAACTAAACACAAAAATTTCATGTACTGGAAATACTGGAGTATCGACTTCTTACAAGGTGTGTTAGTACAATTAATCACAAAACAAGCCATATTACCTCAAACAATAAGTAATAGACACAGCTGTCACTTAAAGTGACCATGCCCATAATTATTTATATGATTTTGCCTTAAAATAGCTTCAACTGTTGAGTTATTAAAAAAAAATAGCTATAGAGAACAAAACCAAGTTTTATACCACTCTGTAAAGTTTGGCGATTTTAATATGAGCTTCTGTGGAGAGTGTCTGGCTTTTGACATCAGCATCAAATGGCCAATCAAAGAATGGCAAGATCTGGCACTTCCATGGTGGCTCAATTTTTCAGCACAGGAGGTTGCTGTTTGGCTACAGGACATCAAGACACCATTTATTTCAAGCTGTGCACGGAGCCACGGACACAACAAGCCGGCTTCTCAAATTAATTTTTAGGATGTTGATAATTATATAAAGTGAACCCGCAGAAAGATTTTGGAATGCTTGACCAAACTAAAACCAAAGTGTGGCATTTGACACCATTGTTATCAAAGTTTTGGCACAAAATGGACATGGTCTCCATGTGGTGCTGCTTTTTTTTTTTTTTTTTTCCTTGAGTTGGAGTGAAGTTTAAGGCATTTTTCAAGCTTGATTTAAAGAAGGAAAAAAAAAAAAAGAAAGAGGCAGCAAAACAATATCATTAAAGTGTGCATGAGAACAAGGGAAGCCTTTTTTGGAACGGTTCTCTGTGGACAGAAAGAGACGACCGGGTTCTGCAAAGCTGTTTAAGAGATCGATCTTGTGTCATGTGCAAAGTGCTCAAAGTGTGATTCTTGAGAGATGAGTCAGGTTGGAGTCCTGGTCAGATCCGACCCAGCATGTGTTTCACAGGAATGTCTCTGGGAGTGTCTGCTGTGTACTTGCAGGCGTGTGTGTGTGTGTGTGTGTGTATACACTGTACTTTTTGGTCAGACATTCCCAGCTGTTTTCCAGGTACTTATCTCACGCTTCTTCTCTATCTCCTATTTCTCATGATGTAATCCCCACTGACACTGCAGAGACACGCCCACCTGACCACCTGGTGAACAAAGCCCACCTCCCTCATAGGGACACGCCCCTTCCTGTTTCTGCAAGGAGGGAACATACACACAAACAGGTAAGGGGGTGGAGACAACAAGGTGAGCTCATGCTGGCTTCTCCTGATCCAGCTCACCGTGTGACTCACACTTGGCAGGTGTGTGTGTGTTTGCAGCTGCAGGTCAATTCAGGGTGTGTCCTCATTACACTGCTGGGGAACATGTTTCCTCAAGCACAGGTAGAGCCATTCATCATCAGAGCGTTTTTTTTTTTTCTTCTTCTTCGTAATGCCGCCTTGTTGATCAAACAAAGTGGCTGTGAGAATGAGTGACACGTCAGGCTTTCACAACCACCATGGACAACACACTGCATGGCGCCATACTCTGTGTTATGTAACAACTGTAAATTTGGAAACCCAGGGGTATGGAGCCGCCTGAATCTCTGAGCCCTTAACCAAAGTGTTCTCCTCCCAAGTCGGTGACACCGCTGATGGATGCGCTCGGTGGAAACAGCACACAACCTGCACACATCCCAGCTCCAGCTCACAGCCAACAGTTTCCTTAGAAGGAAACACCAGCTGCTGCTTAGGTTGCAGAGTGTCAATGAGCCACATGTGTGTGCTTCATAACTTTCTATGTGCATGCATGCGTGTGTGTGTGTGCATGCTAGGGGAGTGGGGTTTAGTGTTTATAAATTTCAAAACAACACTCAGTCAGTGGTGGATGGTGTAAACTGTTCCAAGTAGGGCTTTGCAGCTCCCACCCAGGCAGCTTACTGTCATTACTCAATGCAAACTGGAATGTCCGACTTTAAAACTATGGACTTCCTCAAAAACAGTTCACAATTCTTTGAAAAACTGCACAACTTTGCTGGCTTTATTTGCATAATGCAGAGGTCAAAGTTAAGTGATATCTAGGAGCATGCACTGGTGATGGCGCTGCATCAACTACACCATGGAACAGTTAGATGGCAACCACCCAGACAGGCAACTGGTCCATCAACTCCTCTCCAAAGCATACGTAGATGTTGCATCCAGGTGAAACGTGGGTGTCCCCTTGGTCTTCTCCAGCTGCCAGGGTCCTGGTAACTAGGGAGCCTAGGAAGAGGAGGATTACTTGGATTTTGAAGAAGCATCACCTACAACATTTAGGCCATGTGGTGTTTCGCTGTGCCTAATCCAGCGTGCACGTGGCTCATTGAGTATTTTGGTGCACCTGACACTCCTGAGGCCTTGGTGAGAACTCATCTCAAATTAATTATATGTTGGATTATCATCTGTCTTTACAATGTGGAATAATCTGATATTTGTGTTAATACTGAACAAACGTTTGGGTATATTTAGCACCTGGAGTGAGGAGTGTTGGCTACCTAGTAGGGATGTGAATCTTACAACAACTCATGATTCAATTTGATTCCGAATCTTGGGGTGACGATTCGATTTAGAATCGATTTTCGATTGAAAGAGCTCTGAGAAATAGTTATATTACTTAAAAAATGTTTATTAGGGATGTGAATCGTACAACAACTCACGATTCAATTCGATTCCGATTCTTGGGGTGACGATTCAATTCAGAATTGATTTTCGATTCAAAGAGCTCTGAGAAATAGTTATATTACTTAAAAAATGTTTATGTTTAAGAAAATGCAGCTTTACAAGGTTGATCAAGTGATTCTAGATGTAAATTTACTTATCTGCTTTGCTCATTTGGAGTTGGCTGGCAGTTTAGCGAAGCGCTGGTCAGTAGTCGGCAGATACCGCTGCTCCCCTCTTTTAGCTCCGGGTGATAGCGTAGCATGTGGGCTTGCGGATTTGAAGTGTTTCCGAAGCACTTGACTTTCATTTTGCAGATTTTGCACACTGCATAAGTCATGTCAAGCTCCTTCTTATACAGCAAATAATAAAATCCAAAATGCGCCCAAACATTTGCCTTCAGCAAAGACGGTGCTGGCTGAATTAGCTCTTCATCCGCCATGCTAAGCTACAGCTCACGAATGTTTGAAGCACGCCAGACCCTCCCCTAGTGGGGATGCTGTAGTACGGAGGCCGTTGCCTGACAAACAGTACACACAGCGAGTAAGCAAGAAAATGTTTAAAAAAATGCTTTTTAAAAATCGATTCTTGGACATTTTGGATGGATTCAGAATCTTAATAAATAAGAATCACGATTCGGACGTGAATCGATTTTTTCCTGGCACCCCTACTACCTAGCTAACACGTAACATTTTGGTATTGTTGTATTGACGCCTTTACAATGTCAAATCTCGCGCGTAATCACGTTCTCACTGGTGAGGCCGAGATTTCGTTGTCAGTGGAGTGGACAAGTAACAAGCAACTTGTTTGCAACATTGCGATGTTATGGAGGTGAGTTCAACCAAAATATGTATTTAGGTGTTTAACTAAGATAATCATAAGTGTTTAATGTGAGTTTTATAAAAAAAAAAAAAAAACGTGTTGCTATTACGGTTGCGTGTCATGAACCGGCTCTTTTTGGGTATCCTTAAGAAATGATTCGATCCATCAACATCAATAGCCTTTTTGCTTACGATTCCCTTATCGGTCCTTCAGAGTGGCCGTTGTTTAAGGGGTGTTTGTCAGGAAAATGATCATTTCTCTACATTGATTACAGACCTTGCAGTGGGTCTGTATAATCAACCGTTTCTGCAGCACAGCTTTGCTTTGAACCTTGACCCAGTGAAGCAGTGTTTCGATCTTCGATCTGCTGCTTTGTTGGTTCTTTGTTTTATTTCACTTTGTCTTACTTTTTCCCCACTAAAACCCTAAACAGCATATGTCTGAGAGTAATATTTACCTTTTTTATGTTAAACCGACCTGTTATGGTCTTCTGAAACAGTTGATAGATGTATTTTCTAACTTAAAAATGGGACCGATGCTAATGCGTTAGCCTGTCTATGGCATTTTCAGTGTTAAAGTTAGCATTAAGCTGAGCTATTATCAAGCCTCCCTCCACAGTGCGCAACGGATTCTGGTATACTCTAAAACTGTCAGTATTGGTTATATTTAGGTTATGGTGATCAGAAATGTTTCTAGAATGTGTTCCAAATGTTATTTCCTTTTATATATTGACACGTCATGTTTATAGTTGAGAGAAATTTGACAAATATATATTGATTCTAGTCTCACTGTCTTTCTTACTCCAAATGTCTTTCAATGACTAGACTAGGACTTTAAGTGATGTTAACAGAATATTGTGGGAATATTTTGGATGAAACATACCTTTGGGTGACTTTATGTAATGTTACCAGAATGTTCTGGGAACCAAAAAGAAACTTACCTTAAAAACATTCCCTGAATGTTAGGTCTAATGTTCTCATAACATTTGTGCTAACGTTACTACCAAACATTCTGGGGAAAAAAAAAAAACAAAACTTTCCTCTGAAACATTCCAAGAACTTACAGCTAATGTTCTGATAACACTTGACAAATGCTCTATTCATGTTTTGGGAACTTTATTTTCTTAGCTGGGTAACTGATGGTGGTGATGTTGGTGATGGGGCTTGTTGGTTTGGGGTGAGTTGACAATGAGTATTTAGTTTGGGTCTAGTTGGCAGTGAGGCTAGGTGACATTGAGGCTAGTTGGTGATGGGGCTTGTTGGTTTGGGGCAAGTTGGCAATGAGGCTAGGTGACAATGGAGCTAGTTGGTGATGGGGTTTGTTGGTTTGTGGTGAGTTGACAATGAGTCTAGTTGGTTTGGGGCTAGTTGGCAATGAGGCTAGGTGAGAATGGGGCTAGTTGGTGATGGGTCTTGTTGGTTTGGGGCGAGTTGACGATGAGTCTAGTTGGTTTGGGGCTAGTTGGCAATGAAGCTAGGTGACAATGGGGCTAGTTGGTGATGGGTGTTGTTGGTTTGGGTCGAGTTGATAATGAGTCTAGTTGGTTTGGGGCTAGTTGGCAATAAGACTAGGTGACAATGGAGCTAGTTGGTGATGGGGCTTGTTGGTTTGGGGCGAGTTGATGATGAGTCTAGTTGGTTTGGGGCTAGTTGGCAATGAGGCTAGGTGACAATGGGGCTAGTTGGTTTGGGGCGAGTTGACAATGAGTCTAGTTGGTTTGGGTCTAGTTGGCAATGAGGCTAGGTGACAATGGCTAGTTGGTGATGTGGCCTGTTGGTTTGGGGTGAGTTGACAATGAGTCTAGTTGGCTTGGGGCTAGCTGACAATGAAACTAGGTGACAATGGGGCTTGTTGGTTTGAGGTGAGTTGATAATGAGTCTAGTTGGTTTGGGGCTAGTTGGCAATGAGGCTAGGTGACAATGGGGCTAGTTGGTGATGGGGCTAGGTGACAATGGGGCTAGTTGGTGATGGGGCTTGTTGGTTTGGGGTAGTTGACAATGAGTCTAGTTGGTTTGGGGCTAGTTGGCAATGAGGCTAGGTGACAATGGCTAGTTGGTGATGGGGCCTGTTGGTTTGGGGCGAGTTGACAATGAGTCTAGTTGGTTTGGGACTAGTTGGCAATGAGGCTAAGTGACAATGGAGCTAATTGGTGATGGGGCTTGTTGATAATGAGTCTAGTTGGTTTGGGGCTAGTTGGCAATGAGGCTAGGTGACAATGGGGCTTGTTGGTTTGGGGCTATTTGACAATGAGTCTAGTTGGTTTGGGGCTAGTTGGCAATGTGGCTAGGTGACAATGGGGCTAGTTGGTGATGGGGTTTGGTTTGGGGCAAGTTGTGAATGAGTCTAGTTGGTTTGGGGCTAGTTGGCAATGAGGCTATACAACAATGGGCCTAGTTGGTTTGGTGTGAGTTGACAGTGAGTCTAGTTGGTTTGGGGCTAGTTGGCAATGGGGCTAGGTAACATTGGGGCTTGTTGCTGATGGGGCTTGTTGGTTTGGGGCAAGTTGACAATGAGTCTAGTTGGTTTGGGGCTAGTTGGCATGGGGCTAGTTGGTGATGAGGCTTGTTGGTTTGGCGTGAGTTAACAATGGGTCTAGTTAGTTTGGGGCTAGTTGGCAATGAGTCTAGTTGGTTTGGGATGAGAGGGCATGGGGCTACTTGACAATGGTGCTAGTTGACCATTAACCTTTTTATCACTGATTCTCTCTGTGTGATATACAGAATTGATCAAGTACATACAATTTCTCTGCTACACTGAGACTGTGTTCTCCAGTCTGCACCATGCCCAGTATTATTCTTCTTTCATCATCTTCCATTTGGAATCACATAGCAGATCATTTGTCTCCTCATCCTGTCCTCTTCTGTCACACCATCCACCTGCATGTCCTCGCTCACCTCAACCATAAACCTCCTTGGCCTCCCTCTTCTCCTCTTACCTCGTGGCTCCATCCTCAGCATCCTTCTCTCAGTGTACGCTGCATTTTGTCAGTGCAATGCAGGCTGACTTCTGAATGATCTGCAACAGAGATAGAGCAGATAGAAGCACAGAGAGGTGATGGACGTGGCTCACAGTTACAGTTTGGCCCTGTATTACAACAAAAATCATCTCCAACCTGTGCAATGACCTTTTTGTGAGGTTTCGTGTGTGTGTGTTTGTTTGTAAGGGTGGGCAGAAGTGATAAACAGGATAAGTGGCCGGGAACAGAGAGCAGAGCTTGTGGCGAGCAGAGAGGGCGGAGCCTCAGTGGGGAATTACCACATTATTATAAGAATGATGATGAGAGGAAAATGGTGACAGGGACATAAATAAATAATTACGGAAATGCACAGTTGAGTAACATGCGGTTTCAAGAAGAATTCTTGTGTGAGAAAAACAAAAAATAAACCAGAGAAATTTTTAAAAAGGTTAGATGAGGCCTGTTGATCAGTCTTTCCAGCTTGAAGGATTTGTTTTATGGTGGTGGAGGTAACAGAATGTGTCGTTGGGCTTCTCCTGTATCGTGTAATGAAAGCTGTTTTCCATCACGGCAGGTTTACTGAGCGCTCTAAAGCTACTGACACGGTCTGGAAGTGGACCAGAAGTTTCCTTCAATCACCCTAATGTAGAAGCCCGTGAGGCGACACCCCTTCCCTCGATCGCTAACTCACAGACGTACCCTCCTCCGGTGGTCCCCAGGTGGTCTCAGTCAACATGCTGATGGGAGCATCACTCGGAGATCACACAGTGAAGGAGGTTCAGAAGAAACATGGCCCACTCCGAGCTCATTAGGTTCTCCTGCAAATATGTCACCTGCTTTTCTTGTCTCATCTTTGTGAAGTGTTCTGAGCTCCTTATGGTACTGAAGAGTCTGTAGATCTTCCTCAAGAAGATCAGCTTGTTCAAATAATGCCGCTGGTAGAGGATGAGCCTGGTGCTCTGTTACAACCACGACATCTTTTCACGACTTTTTCTTGTTCCTCTCTTTTTAATAGTATTATATTTAAGTAAATATTGGAGGAGTGGGGTACAATTAGTTATACCTAACAGTTAATGTTAGCTTATCTAGCCGGCTGTAGCAATGCTCATCGTAGCTTACAAAATAGTTGGCTCTTTTGTGTTTGATAACCCACATTAATTCATACTTTTGTCCACATTTATTTTATATGTATTTGTTAATACCATTACTGTAGGTTTAACTACGCTATTATACTCTATACACTAATCATTTTTCTTTATCGTGTTAGCTTGCTGGGTACGGTTGGCTTATTCACGGCTAATTTAGCTCTTCTACTATAACTAGCTTATTTTTGTTATTTACAATTTTATTTTACATGGTGTAGATTTTTAATGATTCATCAGTTTATGTGTTCTTTTAAAGGTATCAACATATAGTACCTAAGTTCTTAGGTTTCCATTTGATAGCATAATGATTATACTTTTTATTTTCCTATAGTATGCTAATAGAGTTACTTTAGATAGATACCAGTACACTCACACACTCATAGCTTCTATAAAATACCAGATTTATAGCTTAGCCTACTAACTATATTTAATTTTACTACTAGTCTTCATACTAATTCCAATTTTCAATTTATTTTAATTTATATAGCGCCAAATCACAACAGAGTTGCCTCAAAGCGCTTCACACAGGTAAGGTCTAATACTAAATATCTAATTCTAATACTAAATTACCTATACTACAATCTTCTCCTGTGATGTCTTATTTTTCTTATGTCTTATTATTTATTATATTATATATACTTTTTCTTGAGCCGCTTGGGTGGGTAGGGAGAGTTCCCATGGGATAAAAAAGCTTTATAACCTACCATCCCTGGTTCTCAAGACCAGGCACCTAAGTGGCTCTAATCTACTCTTTTCTACTCTCCTATTTTACTCTTCCTTTTTTTTTTTAGATATTTAGATATACCTTCATATACTAGCATAGTTCCACCTTAGAATTATAATATAATATATTAGATATACCTTACTGAATTTTCATCTGCTAAGGAACTTATGTATGGAAGTAAATCTCTGCCATCAGAGTTTGAATTTGAACTTTTAAGGTTGATTATTTTTTCACTGACCTTTTATACACACACATTTGGTTAGTTTCTGTTGTCATTATGATTTAAAAAGAGTAAACACAGTTGTTTGACAATGAATGGCTTCACACAACCACTAACCATGGGTGAAAAAAAAGTATTTGTGTTATCATTCATATTATTAGTTACATAAGTTACTAATTACATTAGTCATTCTATAACTTTTGAGCAGAACTGTACGAGTGTTTGAGGCACTAGATTGCAAATGGTAAATGGGTCTGCATTTATATAGCGCTTTTCCATCTGCATCAGACGCTCAAAGCACTTTACAATTATGCCTCACATTCACCCCGATGTCAGGGTGCTGCCATACAAGGCGCTCACTACACACTGGGAGCAATAGGGGATTAAAGATCTTGCCCAAAGGGCCCTTAGTGATTTTCCAGTCAGACGGGGATTTGAACCCAGGATCTTCTGGTCTCAAGCCCAGAAGATGTTGCAGATGTTCAGAATGAAATACTGTAAGCTGGGTTAAAGATGGGATTGAATCCCAAATGTGGGCAACAGCTGTGTTTGAGTCCTGGAGAAATACAGTAGAAGACGAGAGCAACATCGGTAAAAAAAATCAAAGTCTTAGAGTTTGGATGAGCAGTGATTATGTAAGATTCATCCCTGGCTTGAGCAAAGAGCATCATAACAGCTGTAATGAAAACCAGAGACCGAACAACACAACTCTACTCCACGGAAGAAAATCCACTACGGTTTACTTTTCTCTCTTTCTGTCCCATCTTCTGTTTTCTCTTTTGCCTCTTTCTCCGTCTGTTCTTTTCCATATACCCTCCCCCTACACTCCCTCACTCCTCTTTCTCCTCCAGCGTGACAGCACGATACTAGGTTTTCTCCCTCCGAGCCCTTGCAGAACAACAACACATTCCTGTCTGAATTTCAGCCTCAGGACAAACAGTATCTGGAACATAATAAAAGGCCGAGCACGTCATTTGTTTTTAGCCCACTTGTTCGCTGCAACAAAGCTGCTGTGAGGGGAGGACCAGACAAATTTGTCTGTGAATGTGAGAGAGATAGTAGGACAGACAGAGAGACAGAGTCTGACTCGGCCTAAAGCTACGGTCACATTAGCTACAAGCAACAGAGGCAAAGCGGCGACTTGTCCAGTCATTTTCAGTGAAAGCAGCAAGCGGCAAGAGACAACAGTTGCTCTGCTGCCAGTGAGGCGAGTCCACAATAGACCAGGACCTACGTTCATAAACCAATCTAATCTTTCAGTCTACTAAACTAACTACAGTTAGTCGCCCAACATTATTCATCTAATCACCGTTTCACATCGACGGTTAAACTCAGTGTTGTATCGTAACGAAGTAAAAATACTTCACTACTGTACTTAAGTACTCGTACATTTTGGGAGACTTTGTACTTTATGTGAGTTTTTTAAATTCAGCTTACTTTCACTTTTACTTCACTACATTTACGATTTTCTATGTGCCATGCCGTTACAAAAAAAAAACAAAACACACACGCACGCACACACACAAAAAAAGTCGTGTTTTCAGCCAGAGACAACACTGATTACTAGTGACTGCAACGAAGTCAGATCGATATGTCATAGGGCATGTCCGGTACGTAGGCTTTTTTGCAGTTGCGCACTTGGGGGGTGTTTGTCAGGAAAATGATAATTTCTCTGCATTGATTACAGATCTGCAGCAGGTCTGTAATCAACGTTTCTGCAGCGCTGCTTTGCTTTGAACCTTGAACTAATCAAAGCAGTGATTCGCAGGTCGAAGCAGTGCTTTGATCTACGATTCGTGGATTTTGCTTTATCCTAATTTTTCCCGCTAAACCCTGAAGAGCATACCTCTGTGAGTAATATTTAATATTTTTATGTTAAACCAACCTGTTGTGGTCTTCTGAAACAGTTGATAGATGTATTTTCTTCACGCGTTAGCATGTCTACGGTGTTTTCAATGTTAAAGTTAGCATTAAGCTGTTTGCATCAGCACGTTTGTGTTGAATTGTTTTCTGTATAATTAATGGCTCAGCGTTCATTGTTGTAAAAGAGTCAATTTGTAATTTTTTAAATTTATTTTTATTCATATATTATAGCAACAACAATAATAGTCAATAATAATAGACTAATAATGTTACAATACAATTTTAGAGAAAGAGACAAAAAGAACCTAATGAAACAAAACACAACAGAAAAGATAAAACCATGTAACAATGAAAATAAATAAATACATATAGAAATAAATAACTGTTTCCCATGAACACCTAGTGAGTAGCCTACTCTCGTTTAGGTTTTGAAACCTTGTTTCTGAAGTGTTTTTGTGTGATGTGCACAATTTTCAGTATTTTGACTAATACTACCAGTCATTTACAAGCCTAGATAAACTTTTATTAAAAAAAAATCAGTCTGTTTTTTATTATTAACATTTACTTGTACTTTTACTTTCAATACTTGAGTACATTTAGTTGTACATTACTTGTCATACTTAAGTACAATAAATACTAGATACTTTAAGACTTTTACTTGAGTAGCATTTCAATCAGTGACTTGAACTTCTACTAAAGTCATTTTTTTAAATGGGTATCTGTACTTTTACTTAAGTGTGATTTTCCGGTACTTTATACAGCACTGGTTAAACTTGTAGATTAGCCGTCTAACCTTCAGGTGCACTGACACGAGCATGTCTTTGACTTACGTAATTGCACGAAAGTCATCGTGACAATCCCACCCGCTGTGTTCAAAGCTGGACACCATTCTTTGTTCCACCGGCTGCCACCTGCTCTGCGCTGGAGGCTGCGTATATAAAATAATTATTTTTTGGTGAATTAATCATTTTTTCTGCAAATTGGCTGTTGAAAACGGCTCTAATCGTATCCTGAATCACAGAGGAGGCTGCAGCCGGAACTGTTCGCGTGCAGAAAGCATTTTGAGCTGTCTCAAAAGGTCATTATTTGTCTTGTTTACATTGTCATGGCTCGATAAAACAGTTGTGTGTTCTGTCCTTCTTGTGTGCAGCTGTTAAAGTATGTTTATAACAGATTTAACTTCTTGTTATAATCCTTCAGATGAGCTGCGCTCTGATGCAATCCGCTGACGTCACCACTCGCTCTGTTCACTTCTTCTTTACTCCGCTTGAGGAGCTGCATGTAGTGTTGGCGATTAGATTGCGCCACATAGCACGACATTTGTACGTGAAAGATTTTTTGAACATTTCAAAAGTCTCGGTGCGCAATAGCACGCACTGGCGCCCCTCTGGCATCCTGTCTGCACCCGTAAAAGACAACACAGCTCGTGCTAGTGCGTAAGTCAAAGGCATGCTTGTGTATGTGCACCTTTAGTCAACGGTTTTCACGGGCATAACGGCTTTGCGCGTGCTGTTTCCAAGAGACGGCTCCAATGTGCAACAGTTTTGTTGACTTCCGGGTTGGTCGTTGTCATGAACTATCCAGCCTTTGTTTTGTTAAGTGGAATTATTAACATTTACGGACACATATGAACTGCAAAATGACGTAGTTAGCTCTTAGCCTAGCAGTTTCACTCTTCAGTTTCTTCTTCTACACTTCCGGCAAGCCTTTTTGTGCACACAACATTGCTCAGCGTAACAGCGACAACTGGTGACTCATGTGAGAACTGTCACAAACACATCATGACAGTTGTCTTCTGCAGAGGAAGCTCTCCTTTTAAAGGAATATGAGTGACGTAGAGGTGCTCTTGAGTGTTCTACAATTTTTTGAGGTAAGACACTGAAGTTTTGTCGACTAAAATAAGATTAGCGTCCTCTGTACCAGTCTAAAAACTTTAGTCAGGGAACGTGAAACTTTAACTAAGTGTGTTGTGCTACAACTAACGTCAAAAAATTAGTCAACTAAGTGAGTTTATTCAACTAGTCAATGTTAGACTACTTTATGAAACCGGGCCATGGTCTATTAATAGATATATGACAAAATGTTGACCAGGACACAGCAAAGCATCATTAGAGTTGCAATGTATGTAATGGTAGCAGGAGGTGGTAAAATCACAAGTCAGAATTTCAATACATCCACCTGGGAAATGATTCACAATATTAATACCAGCTTTTTGGCATCAAAATGAATCCTATATCTTGAAAATAACCCCCCAACCCCTTGAATGTAACAAAGTATGGTCTATTTTCAATTATCTGTCTATTCCGCTATGTGTAAAGTTTGTCCATGCTCTTCAAAAACTTTAAAAACATAAACCATTGTCAAAGGTTTTATTTCAGTCACACTGTGTGAATAACAGAACTTAGGAGGAGGCCATGCTCTTCAGAAACTTTAAAAACATAAACCGTTGTCAAAGGTTTTATTTCAGTCACACTGTGTGAATAGCAGAACTTAGGAGGAGGCCATGCTCTTCAAAAACTTTAAAAACATAAACCATTGTCAAAGGTTTTATTTCAGTCACACTGTGTGAATAACAGAACTTAGGAGGAGGCCATGCTCTTCAGAAACTTTAAAAACATAAACCGTTGTCAAAGGTTTTATTTCAGTCACACTGTGTGAATAGCAGAACTTAGGAGGAGGCCATGCTCTTCAAAAACTTTAAAAACATAAACCATTGTCAAAGGTTTTATTTCAGTAACACTGTGTGAATAACAGAACTTAGGAGGAGGCCATGCTCTTCAAAAACTTTAAAAACATAAACCATTGTCAAAGGTTTTATTTCAGTCACACTGTGTGAATAACAGAACTTAGGAGGAGGCCATGCTCTTCAAAAACTTTAAAAACATAAACCATTGTCAAAGGTTTTATTTCAGTCACACTGTGTGAATAACAGAACTTAGGAGGAGGCCATGCTCTTCAAAAACTTTAAAAACATAAATGATTTTCAAAGGTTTTATTTCAGTCACACTGTGTGAATAACAGAACTTAGGAGGAGGCCATGCTCTTCAAAAACTTTAAAAACATAAACCATTGTCAAAGGTTTTATCAAATTCTTTAGCCTGAGATCTTGCCATGCTGTGACTTGAAATTACATGTGTAATTGCATGATCACTGTAATAATATCAGTACTTATGTAGCTTTTGTTACTCTAAAACAAGTACTACCAAGTCAGGAGCATTACACTATGTAACACAATTTTTGTTCCTGGCTTCTAAGTGTTATGTTTCAACTGCTTATGTCTAAAGTCTATGGAAAAATGACTACATTCAGCACAAACTTTGATTTTATTTTTTTTAATGTTCTAGAAAGTTCTAAAAGTTTCTTGAAATTTCTAGATAATTCTGGAAACTTCTAGAAAATTCTGGACAGTTCTAGCAGTTAAAGAATATTCTAGAAGACTACTCAGTAGTAGTGAAGGCGAATCGAGAATATTCTTGAAAACAGACAAATTTCAAAATATCACTGTCCTGATCACAGAAGCAAAGTTTCTGTGGAATAACAGCCATTTTCTATTTATTTAAGGCATAACAGGTTAGGAAAACACACTGTGTACCCAGGAACAAAACCAAATAAAAATTTGTTACATAGTGTTATATATCATAAACGAATGTTGTATTCAATGCAGGGTTAATCAAAACTAATCATGAAGTCAAAACAATTACATTTTAATATTTTGAAAGATGTTAAAATTACAGTATATATTGCAGTTTTCTTTTTTGCATGGGGTGGGTTTTTTTTTTTTTTTTTGTCATGGTAGACACCCACTTCCTATACGAAATCTCCCAAATTACACAATGAACAATCTCTGAAGTGGATGTAAGCATATTTGAAAAATAATATATTTTCTACCATTACCACCTCCTGCTAGTAATGGATTAATTATTCCTAACTTCATGGCTTAAATTCACTTAAATTGGTGATTTATTATACCATTTTGTCATACCAGGCTGTAATTGTTCATTTCTGATGTGAAATTGGGGGAGTTTAACATGGGCTTCTATGGGGAAAGATTCACTTTTTTGGAACCAGCCTGAATCGTTCATTCCAGGAATTGCCAGACCTGTTACTTGTCACACTGGCTTCATTTTCCAATACTGGAGGTTGGGGCTTGTGGTGGATGTGTGATGAATCACTGTATCACTGCTGTTTCTATGTGTTGCAAGTCAGATCTGAGAATCCCGGGTACACAAGCCACTTCAATAATTATGAGGTAGGCAGGTCACATAGAGATAGGTGACAAATTTAAGGAAAATCCTGAATAAATAAGTGGAGAAACACATGCATAGTGCAGGAGGGATACCTGAATGGTTTGATGAGTATGTTAGTAATATGAATCGTGCTGCGGCCTTCACAGCCCTCAGATGTCAACCTTGTTCAACACCGACAGGAGATTTTGGACAGACGTTTTCGACAACTTCAGACAATGCACACCACCACTAAAAGTAACACACCAAATTGGGGAATATCTTGTGAAAGAATGATGTTCCAACCAAGCCTCCAGAATTTCAGAGATATGTAGAATAAATGCCAACCCAAACTGAAGCTGTTCTGTTGGGTTGTGGTGACCCGGCACCTTACTAAGTCAGTTTGTGCTGCATTTTGCATGAAGTTATCACCTATCTATGAACTAATAAGTGAAGTGCACAATGCATCTGCTACCAGCCTGTAACATCAACATCGCGGTGCAGCTCTACTCCGATTGGCTCTCACCCGCCACTCAAAAACAAAACTGAACAGATTGAAACAGAATGCTACATCTTAAAACAGGTTAGTAATAGGACTGGACTTATGCTGAGCACAGACAGATGGACAGACGCAAAGCCTTCGCGATACCCGATGGCCATATTTGATGGGTTAGGGTAATAAGTTGAATGAAGTGGCTAAGGATACGTACATCCCTATCTTCTGTGGGACTGCTAAAGGTATGGGCCGAGGAGAATAAGCAAAGTTCGCAACGCATCTGCGCATATGTGGGTCAAACAGGGGCAAAAATTCCAACTACCAAACTCACACAGCTCCCATTGAATTTCGTATACAGTAGCATTAGCGGACTGTGAAAGTTAAGGCTTAAGGGATTGTTTCAAAGGCTTTAAGCCTTAAGCGACGCATACAATAACGACAGGCGCGCAAGGGTACGGACATATTTGCGCATTCTGATTGGTCGGTAAGACATGACGTCACTGGGGAATACCCTCCGTATCTTTAGAATTGTCTCTGTAGATACGGGTCCGTACCAGTAGCCACGGCCTAAGTTAAAAGTGGAGGTATTCAGATACAGTGACATGTGATTGCTTCCAGTTTACTTAGCTTGTTAGCCTGAGCTACACAGATAACTGATATATGTAGGTATGTTTTGGCCTTCATTCATCCTGCCCAGGTCATGGCCATCTTTCCCAAGCTCTGCCCCTTTGCCCTTTTATGGGTAAACTGGGAGTTAGGTTGAGTAGAAAGATGGCAACAATCAGAGCGACCTACATGAACTTCGCTTTACTTTGAACCTTTCATAAAACCTCTGGGTGATGTCCTGGAGGGTTTGGCCATTATTTTTTACAGTATATGGTCCATCCTCCAAGTTGGATTGAAACTGCTCTTTGTGTTTTGAGGAATCACTAAGGAGAGACTTTTCACACAATAGCTGGATAACAGCAGGATAATACCAGCCCACAGCCATGAGCACTTTGTTTTAGAACTTGTCATCTTTTCAGTCATGAGTGATGCTCGACATTTGCGAAAGTGCCGCGCAGCATTCCAACAGCACTTATGCGCTATGTACGTGGACATTTTCGCAGTGAGTCCATGTGATATTCAGCTGACATTAGGGTGACATGCGCTAACCTGTCGTTAGTACCAATTCGGTGAGATACTAACTGTGAATTTGTCACTCATTCACGTGTTTGATCACAAATTTGCATCTCCAACTACAGTCCAGCAGTCGCAGCGCAGCAAGATGGTTAATGGGTTTGAGCAAAAGTCAAATCCTTCATTCATACTTGCAATGTGTGGAATACAAGACAGAATTTCAGTTAATAAATGACTCTGAAATTCAGGAAATTAGACAGAAATTCAATCAACAAATGACACTGAAATGTAAGAAATTTTGTAGAATTTGCGATAGAATTTCAATTCGCAAATAACATTGAGATTAAGGAAATTTTGTGGAATTTGTGATAAAATTTCAATTAACAAATGACAATGAAATAAACTGAAACGGTCTCAAATTACCCACAAAATTCAAGTGTGACTGAAGCATTTGACGTTTGGCAAATAAAAACAAAAAAAGTCGCAAACACTAAACAAAAAGTAGCTTTGATCTTAGAAACACTTATCAGCCGGCTATTTAAAAAGCTAATAATGCAGTCTGACCTTTTTTTTGGGTCACTGTTTAAATATTTCTAGTCTATGTTGTTGTGATTTCCTGCACACTGGCCTTGTTCGTGTGACCTGCAGTCTCAGGTATTTGCTATACAAACACTCACGCTAGACAATGACACACACCGACAAACGCACATTTGACTAAACACACAATAATAATCACCGGACAGCCGATAAGAGTGTACTGGACATTTTGGCACTGTCGAAGGCGGCACTTGTGTTTGCTGTAGCGATGGCCTTTCACGTGTGTGCACTTGCTGTTAACCTTTCTAATTATTCAGGAAAACAACAGTTTCCCTGATGGTGATGGCAATTTGAAGGTTGCCACACTTTTAATGGAGTGCTTCTTCCGCTGCGTGCCTTTCATCATGGTTTCTTGACCTCTACATCCTGCCAGGAATTGTATGGCTTTCACTCCCGATCCTCTGAGCCGCGCCTCGCTCTCCAAGTGTGATTGCAAGCAGCTTTATTGCAGTAGATGTTTCCGATCACTTGTTCTATTTTGGTGTTGAATCCATCTATCCAACCCGCTACATTCGCTCCCCGAACCCTTTAGCTCGAACCGCCTGCAGGTTGCGCGGTAAGTGATATTGAGAGCTTCCGACAGGCCGATCCGTAGCGCTGCTGCTGACCTCTTCCTGTCCTCCTCCATGTCTGCTGCACCCCCACTGCCGCCGCAGGGCCCAGCAGCTCCTCAGGAAGCTAATAATCTCTTTCCTGTATCTGACACAGGATGTGGCGGGTGGAGGAGCCCATGTGTGAAGCGGAGACACTTGTACGCACGCACAAGTGTGTGTTTACGCACAGGCTCATGCACGGTGATTATTCAGCCAAAGCGGAACTCATAAAGATTTCCGCTGATTGCTATCGGTGTAGACAGAGGGAGTGGAAAGGAAATATAGCCACAGGGTACGAGTGCAACGCTAGGCTATAGCTGTGTTGACACCCAAACAAAGCTGAGCGCCTGACATGCTGCAAGACGTATATGACTCACATTGCTTCTAAATGTCAGAAAAATACAACGCTAATGTAAGATTCTGAACCCACTGATTTGTTGCATTAAGACACAGTTTAATGTTTGTTTTAGTCTGATGCACTTTAGGTTTTATTTGCTAAAACGTATTGTGGCAGGACACAGAATGTTCAAGATACACTTAAATAATTAAGTGAACAAATGAAGGTTTCCTTTCAACAAATGAAGGTTTCCTTTGATCTCCTCGAGGTGATACATCCCGCGATGCTGTGATTTTGCTTACTTTGTTACTGTATAATAAGTTCTAGCAGGAACAAACATGAATAATTTTAAGGTTAACACACATTTATGACCATAAAACTTTATTTATTTATTTATTAGCTGTTTTAAAGTTAGTGGAACTACATTTAGTGGAAGCTAGTTGGCGTGCTAATGGTTTGTAAAGTTAGCTGAAAAGCTAGTCCACTAATGAAAAAGTTAGCTTGGCGAATTAGCTGTTAGCTGATTAGTTGAACTGCACCATTGGTAATATTTTAGTAAGTCGATACATCTGCCTAACAAGTAGTAATGCTGAGTTCGCTAGAGGGAGGACAAAAAGTAAAAAGTGATGAATTACACCCTGCACTGAAAAAAAAGAGAATAGCTGAACCAACTTAAATGAATTGTTTTAATTAGTAACATCTGAATGAATTAAGTTGTTTGAACTTAAGTTTGAAAGTTAAATCAACTCTAACTTACAAACTTAAGTTCAAACAACTTAATTCATTCAGGTTATTACAAATTGTAGCACTTTTTAAAGTTGGTTCAAACATGATCTTTTTTCAGTGCAGCGAGAATGAATAAGAAAAACATTATGAAATACATATACACACGGAAATAAATTTTAATAATCTAATTTATTTTTTTTACTCCGGCTCGACCTCCTGCTCTTTGATCTCCTCGAGGTGATACTTGTTGCCTTCCCGCGATGCGGTGATTTTGCAAATTTTGTTACTGTATAATAAGTTCTAGCAGGAACAAACATGAATAATTTTAAGGTTTACACACATTTATGACCATAAAACTTTATTTATTTATTTATTAGCTGTTTTAAAGTTAGTGGAACTACATTTAGTGGAAGCTAGTTACCGTGCTAATGGTTTGTAAAGTTAGCTGAAAAGCTAGTCCAATAATGAAAAAGTTAGCTTAGCGAATTAGCTCTTAGCTGATTAGTTGAACTGCACCATTGGTAATATTTTAGTAAGTTGATAGATCTGCCTAATAAGTTCTATCATCAGCATGCTAATGATAATAATAATAATTTTATTTATAACGCACTTTACATTCCATAGAATCTCAAAGTGCTACAGAGCAAGGACTAAAAACAAGCAATATACAGAGTCAGAAACAATAAAATATTCATAAAACATAACCACACAGATAAAATCATAACAATTTAAACATTTTAACATTTTTAAAAGGCCTTTTTAAATAAAAATGTCTTGAGGCCTTTTTTAAATGCCCCCACACTCTGTGGTGCCCTCAGGGTCTCTGGAAGGGCATTCCAGAGCCGTGGGCGACTACCTGAAAGGCCCTGTCTCCCATGGTGGAGAGCTTGGATCTGGGCTGGTGCAGGCGGTAGGTGGACGTGGTGGAGCGGAGGGTTCTTGGGGCGGTGTGTGGCGTGAGGAGTTCACTGATGTAGGCAGGGGCAGTTCCATGTATGCACAGGTGGGTAAGGAGACAGAATTTGTACTGAATTCTTTGTTGAATGGGCAGCCAATGAAGGGATCTGAGGACTGGACTGATGTGATCATATTTGCGCCTCCTCGTCAGGACCCGGGCAGCACAGTTCTGAATGTGCTACAGCTTTTGTAGACTTTTGCCAGGGATCCCGACAAGGAGGGCGTTGCAGTAGTTGCAGTAGGAGACAAAGGCATGGACCAACTTCTCTGCGTCGGGCTGGGAAAGGGAGGGGTGGAGTTTTGCGATATTTTTAAGGTGGAGGAAAGAGACCTTGCAGAGATGATGGATGTGGCAGTCGAATGTAAGATGTGAATCAAATCTGACACCAAGGTTTGTAACGGATGAGGACAAGGAAATGTTATGGTCAAAGATCGAGATACTGTTTAGGTTCGAGAATGACTGGGTTTGGTGAGGGGTACCAATAAGGATGGCTTCTGTTTTGCTGCTGTTCAGTTGAAGAAAGTTATCAGCCATACATGCCCCTATCTCCTCCAGGCAACAGTGAAGTGCAGATGGCAGAACTGTGGTGGAAATGGAGTCCATTTTTATATACAGCTGTGTGTCATCTGCGTAACAATGGAAAGAAACCTTATGTTTATTGATTATCTGGCCGAGTGGGAGCATGTAGATGGTGAAAAGGGTCGGCCCGAGGACCGACCCTTGAGGCACTCCTCAACTAACTGTATGAGGTGATGATTTGGACTGTCCTAGGGTCACAAACTCTGTCCTGCTCGTGAGGTATGACCCGAACCAGTTGAATGTGGTCCCAGAAAGTCCAACTATAGACTGGAGGCAATGGAGTAGGATGGTGTGGTCCATGGTGTCAAAAGCAGATGACAAATCCAGTAATAAGAGGAGCGATGGTGAGCCCTGGTCCGCAGGCATAAGCAAATCGTTCATGATGAGGACCAGGGCTGTCTCTGTACTGTGAGCTGATTGGAAACCGCTCACAGCTAATGGTTTACAAAGTTAGCTGAAAAGCTAGTCCACTAATGAAAAAGTTAGCTTAGCGAAATAGCTGTTAGCTGATTAGTTGAAATGCACCATTGGTAATATTTTAGTAAGTTGATACATCTGCCTAACGATTAGTAACACTAAGTCCGCTCGAGGGAGGAGAAGAACTGAAAAGAGAATAGCTGAACCAACTTAAATTAATTGCTTTAATTGTTAACATCCAGTGATGCCGGTAACGCGTTAATCTGACCACTTTTTTTAGTAACGAGTAATCTAACGCGTTAATCTTTCCAAATCAGTAATCAGATTAAAGTTACTTCTCCATGTCACTGTGCGTTACTATTATTTTTCATTGTGGGTCGATAGCAGCATTAAACTTGGTCTATGTCGGGGTTCGACTGAACTGCCCACTTTAAGTGAGCTGTGAGCTTTTCATCCGCGGTTTTTTGCAGCTGCTCGACTCGTCGTCTCCTCTTAAAGGATCAGCACACCTGCACTGAGCTTTACAAAGACATTTTTACGCTTTTTTTCCCTCCTTTATTTAGAGCTGAGCTGAGCCGCTCCGTATCTGCACGTTAAAGCAGCTGATCCTCGTGTCAACAACTAACACTATTTTCCACTCAAATGCACCTAAACTCTCTTTCTGAGGACCACATTATGTGAAAACACAATAAAACTTTCTTACCTGTAAATCTGGTCACGTTTTCTGCATAAATAAATGTTATCCATTCTTTGTGCTCAAACGCCAAAGCAGGGGCGAATCCAGATGGAATGGGGGCGTGGGGGAGGGATGTGCCCCCCCTCCCCACAACACCCCTAGATTAAAGGTCCAGTTTTGAAGCCTTTTTTTACTACAACTACTAATACTACTTAAAATAATATTAATTTCGACAAGTAAAATATTTAGAGAGAATTTAAATGTTAGAAAAATGCTAGAATGAATTTAATAGTTACATTTATAAACAATGTAGGTTCGAAATTGCAAGTTTTACTGTCACAGTGCTGTCAACAGTTAAATATGAGGTCAAGAAAGAGGTCTTTATTTTACTTTTTATAAAACAAGTATTTATTTTCATTGAAGTCAAGAAAGGGTGACTATAAAGTGAGTTTTGGCAAAACAGGTATCATTGTCATGTTGACGTGGGTTGTTGTCGGCAGCTGGGAAAAGTAACTAAAAAAGTAACTAGTAATCTAACTTAGTTACTTTTACAATTGAGTAATCAGTAAAGTAACTAAGTTACTTTTTCAAGGAGTAATCAGTAATCAGTAATTGGATTACTTTTTCAAAGTAACTGTGGCAACACTGTTAACATCAAAATGAATTATTTTGTTTAGAGACGATGGCACTGACAAAAAGGCAGGAGGCGGCAGAGCTGAAGATGCTGAGATTCTCTTTGGGAGTGACAAGAATAGGCAAGATTAGGAATGAACATATCAGAGGGACAGCTCAGGTGGGACGGTTTGGAGACAAAGTCAGAGAGGCAAAATTGAGATGGTTTGGACATGTGCAGAGGAGGGACCCAGGGTATAGAGGGAGAAGGATGCTGAGGATGGAGCCACCAGGCAGGAGGAGAAGAGGGAGGCCAAAGAGGAGGTTCATGGATGTGCTGAAGGAGGACATGCAGGTGGTTGGTGTGACAGAGGAAGATACAGAGGACAGGGTGAGATGGAAACGATTGATCTGCTGTGGCGACCCCTAACGGGAACAAAAGACAAAGAAGAAGAAACGTAGTTAGAGTTGATTTAACCTGATTTAACCTTTAACATTGGAATTCATACAAAAACTACAATTTCTTCTTGAGCAAAATTAAATAAAGTGGCAGGTCACCTTTACAGTGGAATTATAAAAGTGTTATGCATCTTGTATCTTAATTTTTTTTTATTTACTTCTCACAAACTAGCTCATGTTCCTCGAGCAGCGCTCAAACGTGATCATCATCAATGTTACCAAATGCTGCTGATGGTTTCCAGCCCAAAAGCTATTAAAAAAAACCTAAAACACAAACAACTCTCTCTCTCTTTATATATATGAAATCAATTTTACTTGTTCATATTCATGCCTTGTCATTCATTGCCTACTTACATATACATTTATCATGAACAAAAAGGAACAGAATAAATAACAGTAAAAAAAAAAATCCATTTGTTACCTCGATTCCAACCCCAACACCATTTCCTCGTCAAGTCACCAAACATCAAATAAGCATCATTAACATGAACACAGTTGTCTTACATTTCAGCAGTTAATTCACTTTTCTTCTAATTTACTATATTCTCTCATAAATTTATCCTTATACATCCTTTTGAATCCATAAACATTTATGCAATATTTAATTTCTTTATTCAGTGCATTCCAAAGTTTAACTCCATAACAGAGGGACACTTCTGTTTTAGGGCCCCTTCACACATAGGGTGAATTTGGTCAAATTGTGCATGGAATTGTATGCAATACATATAAAATCGTAGCTGCCTCTAACATCTCATACACCTGTTGCTACAACTATTTGCGCACACCAGTGGCTGAAAGACAGAATGTGCGCTGTGAGAGCCCATTGATCCCTCTCGTGGCAGGTGGCAGCCAAATTCCAGGTGACACGCACGAACATCTAACACTGCTCGCATGGTACTTAGAAAATGTGTGGCCATTCGCACTATTAACACGACAACAGTCAGCAAACAATCACTGTCAAGCTGGATGTGAAATTTGTCTAAGTGCCCCACAAGTGTGGCTTTGCAAACAGACGCAGTGACACGTTGGTGGCAGCTGTTCGCACTGTTCCCGCGTGCATGAACCTTCATAGCGGCATTGTGCATGCCTGCCCGTTGACTCAATATTATCGTGGTTTGCTCATATAAACTGTTCAGCTGTGATTCGCCCTGAGTTGTACATATTCATATGTGTGAAGGGGCCCTTATAATTGTCTGTGCAAACATAGTCCGAAAATTATATATAAAACTAGTCTAACTAAATATTTACAAGGTTGGGTAGGATTACTTTGAAATGTAATCAGATTACAAGTAATCCAAATGTATGTACATACATACATGTAATCCACATGTATTCTTTCAAAGTAATCCTACCCAACCTTGAATATTTATAAGTATTCTAAATGTTCTGATTGCTTTGTGTGTCATCAAAAGCAATACAGCTGAAGCATACATAAAAATGAATTTGCAACAAATGAAATTGTTTGCAAAAAGCAAAATTGTTTGCAACAAACCAAATTCGTTTGTCTTGCCATGCCCCCCTGCAATTCCTCCCACTTTGGGAACCACTGCCTACTACGTCATGGCTTCAAATCTGTCGTGATCGTCGTAGTGTCACAGAGATGATCAGGTGCTGCCTTGAAAAAAGTCAGTTTAATTTGTAGAAAAAGTCTCACGAGTTCTCAACAAAAATGGAAAGAATCTGTGTCTGTAATCAACATATTACACGCCTTACCATGTGTAGTATGGGTGCAATTTGGTGGGGGATAGGGGGGACATGTCTTCCCCACCTTTTCAACCAGGGGGGACAGAATATGGTATGTCCACCCCCACCTTCTGACATATATGTGTGTACTTGAAACATGCTATGCCAGTCTTATGTGCAAATCATGTCAGTCTTATGTGCAAAACCATGTCAGAATAGTATTTTTGTTTCTGCAAGTTTGTATTTTTAGCAGCATTGACTTGTTTAAAACACCTGTTTCTTGTTTGTCACATTCGGAATTTTCTGGGACTGCATTTGCCCAGATTTGAAACCAAAAATAGTTGTCTCTAGGGACTAGTGTCTACACATAAGTATCAATGGACCATATGCTAATTTAATAAATTCTGAAAGTTAGAGAAGGAAATCAGAAAAGCTATCTGGGACCTCAGAAAGCCCATCTGCAATTATTGCTTCATCTCCAAAATCAGTCTATGCAAACGAAATTATGTTCAGTATGAGTGTTGTCATTAGTGCCACTTCGAAAATTAAATTCATGATAAGTAATTTATCCTAAACTTATGATCTGTTGTTTTTTCAAACTTATGCAAAAACAAATCTTGAGGAAAAAAAATACAGTATGCGATAGTTAATAATTATTAAGAGCCTGTTATTTCATATTTATGAATACATTTTACCACATTGCAGTTGTTTTTTTGAGTTCTACACATGTGGTGATACCTTATTTACACCAGGATGTTAATAAAATCAATGCTGGCTATTCTCAGAATAAAGTCCTTATATCCACAGTTTCAAATTGCAGAAGTCAAATGGTGTCCACTTTATGGTCTTCTCAAAACATTAAAATTACTGTTCTGGATGCTCAGAATGCATCTGAGCTTATCTAGAAACCGTTGGCTTCTGGGGGCCTAAAGCGGCCCCCCAGACCCCAGGCCTAAGGGCTTCAGCCCTGCAGGCCTCACACGTTGTCCCCCCCCAATTTCTAGTTCTAAATTGTGCCCTTGACGTGCAGCAGTACAGTTTTACAGCTTCATTAATGCTCTGATTATTTTCAGTATTGCAATGACTTTCTTGAAAAGAAGAGAACGAAATAAAACGAGATGATGTATGTTATCGTGGCTGTAGCTCAGTAACAGGATTTTACAGGATGTTTACCCATCAGTGCACTCATTCTCTCTCATTCTATTACTTTCACTCCATTTCTTTCCATTTCACCTCATTCGTGTCCTTGTTTTGCCTTCAATGATCCCGGCGTTGTAATCCATAACTGGACAGGTGCCAGTGAGCATGTCTGCAGACACCTACTTGTGGAAAACAGAGAAACAGAACATCCAAATAACAGATCTCTCTCTCTCTCTCTCTCTCGGACACAAACATGCATGTGGGGCGAGCGAGGTGGGGGTGCTGCTGGATGAGGTTGAACTTTGGAGGAACTCTGTGACCTCGCTCTATCTGTCTTTATAGCCGTCCCGCAGTAACCTTGCTGTTTGTGGAGCGTAACTCAATTTTTTTTTTAAAAATACACACACATTTTTGGGTTCAAATAGGTTCAACAGTCCATGATCTTATACATGCGTCATCCATCCTCAGCAGTTTAACTGTAAGGTCTGATTTTTGTATTTTTTTGGCCCCGTTGCAGTAATATTACACAGCTCTTCATCTCAGCGGTAGTTGTCCCAGGCAACCATTATCATTATTTTTGACTTTCAAATGAGGAGAAGCTGTTGAAATAAGGTAGGAACACCACAGACCACGGGCTGAGGTCGTCAGAATGTCAAGTGCGCCAAAGTGCGTCAGCGTAAAGCTGTAATCGGAATTATCAGGGGTCGTGCTATCTCGCTGTTTTGTTCCTATCTGAACACCATTCACAACACCCAGTCACAACAGGCATCACAGGGCACACTACGGATCCAATGAGTCGTCATGGTTACGGATAAGGCTGTGCGCTATCAATTTTCCAACTCGTGGAAAGCACATGGTTGTGGAATGTGTGCGTGCAAGCAGCGTCACTGGCTGCATGAACAGGATTCTTTAAATGAACACAATCGGGCATTGGCGTGTTGACGGCTGCACTTATCTCTGAGGTCTGGAGTAATAATCCTCCATCTTCCTGTCCATCTATCATCCATCCGCCTGCAGTTTTCTCCTAGTCTCCTTTAAGTTGACTTCCAGAGGGAGGCGATCACGTGGCGTCCTAATCTGTTGTCCAAGCCACCTCACCTGGGGTCTTTTTTCTACACGAAGGCCCAGAGGTTCTAAAAAGTGAGCCCCTGTGTAGCGCGGTATAAGCGTGCCGTAACTCTGCCATAAAACCAACATGAACATGAAGCCCTCTGTGCATAGCGTGTTGTGTACGAATGCTCCAGGTGTTACACTGAAATTTTATTGCCAAAGTGATGATCAGACCCTTTTGTGCACTTCGGCATGAAGTCATTTGAAAAATTTACACATTAAATTTGCAGGGTGGAGGGGAGTGGAGGGGCTGTAGCATTTTGCTAATGTTTAAGATGTAGCAATCGGGCCAGTGTGATGTCAGATGAGATCAATATTCCATTCAAGAGATCTTGTCAGACAGATAAAAGCATTACGTATCCGCCGCATCCATCCATCATAATGTAAAGAGTACAACGCTGTGTGGTAAATCTGCATAGAACAATCCGCCCTCAAAAACTGAGTGACCAAAGTGCCTAGTGAGGGAAGCCACCAAGACACCATGACAGCTCAGAGGGGAGGTTTCACTCTCAACTTGTATCTTAATGTTTTAATTTTGTTTTGTTTATGTAATTTTACTAATTTTTCTCATTAATATGTTTAATATTTTGGTGTTTCATTGTTCTTTTATTGTGCAGGGGTGGTGGCCAAGTGGTTAATGTGCTTGGTTTCAGTGCAGAAGGTTCCAGGTTCAATCCCACCCCTGCCACATTTCTCCATGTAATGTGGAGTTGTGTCAGGAAGGGCATCCGGCATAAAACCTGTGCCAATTCAACATGCAGATCCACACTGGATTTGCTGTGGTGACCCCGAGTGCAAACAAGGGTGCAGCCGAAGGGACTTACTTACTATTGTTTTTTAATTGCATTTTATTATTGTTGCATTCCTTACTGCATTTTTTACCTCAACCAATGAAGTTATCGTCACTGTTTGTTTGTCTGTTTATGAACAGCCTGGAGCCGACAGTTTTACATATATTGTTATGAAATTTTTACAGAAGATGTAAATCCTGATAGGCAAGAACTAATTAAATTTTCAAGGTCATAGGTCAAAGGGCAAAGTCAGGACAAATCTTGGAAAAATAGAAAAATCCCTATCTTTAACACTGAACGGATTTTCAAAAATTCATAATTGAAAAAATAACTCAAAGATTGAATTGCTTTCATATTTGAGAACGTTATGTGGGACGGTATCCTTTATTGACTGACAAAGGTCGATCCGGTGTTCTGTCGAGATGTGCGGTTTTGTCGAATTGTGCGTCCCGTCACATAAATCGGCAGTTCCGTGTCCCGAAAATATTGCACTGTAAATACAGTGTGCACATGCAAATTTTAAGTTTTTAACTTTTTTAAATTGAAAAGACACTTATTGTTGTTGTATTTTCATGTAAAGACAAAACGTATGTGCGCTTCTTTCAGTGGGGGAGCTTGGCTCCGCATGCGAATGTTCTGTCGAGTTGAGCGGTCGAGTTGTGCGTCCCGACAATATTGCACTGTAAATACAGCGTGCACATGCAAATTTTAAGATTTTAAATTGAAAAGACATGGACTGCTGTTGTATTTTCATTCCTTGGTCGCTCGGTCGGGGAGTTCAACGCGGTAAACAGAGGCAGGTCAACCCGACGGAGGGAAGTGTGGATGGGGGGAGGTGTGAATGTCTGGGTAAAGTTGCGCAGAGGGCTGGCCTCTCAATAGGAAAGACATCTCGTCAGGACACCGGATCTGATCCAGATTACAGATTTTGTGGCCATTTAAATTTCACATTGAAAACCCCATTTAATATATATTTTATATAATATCTTAATCAAATGTACCCCAATCATTCTCATATTTGAAAGTGATGTGCAGACTAGTACTCACTATCACCTGACAAAGTTTGATCCAGATGTGACCTGGATTGTGGATTTTGTGGCCATTTAAATTTCACATTGAAAACCCCATGTAATATATATTTTACATTATATCTTAACCAAACGTGCCCCAATCACTCCCACATTTTAAAGTGAGGTGCAGACTGGTACTCACTATCGCCTGACAAAGTTTGACCCGGATCTGATCTGGATTGTGCATTTTTGTGGACATTTGAATTTTACATTGAAAACTCTGTTTAATGTATATTTTACATTATATCTTAATCAAACGTGACCCAATCACTCTCATATTTGAAAGTGAGGTGCAGACTGGCACTCACTATCACCTGACAAAGTTTGATCTGGACCTGATCCAGATTATGGATTTTGGGGACATTTAAATTTAACATTGAAAACCCCATTTAATGTACATTTTACATTATATCTTAAACAAATGTGACCCAATCACCCTCATATTTGAAAGTGAGGTGCAGGCTGGTACTCACTATCACCTGACAAAGTTTGATCTGGATCTGATCCAGATTGTGGATTTTGTGTACATTTGAATTTAACATTGAAAAGCCCATTTGGTGAACATTTTACATTATATCTCAATCAAAATTGCCTCAATCACTCTCATTTTTCTGTTATAGACACCTGCATCTACACCATCAAAATTGGATGGAGGTTCTAACGTTATGCTTGTTTGTCTTCCA
Source organism: Thalassophryne amazonica (assembly GCF_902500255.1). Classification (NCBI taxonomy): domain Eukaryota; kingdom Metazoa; phylum Chordata; class Actinopteri; order Batrachoidiformes; family Batrachoididae; genus Thalassophryne; species Thalassophryne amazonica. The sequence goes on from NC_047116.1 coordinate 20,212,780, forward strand.
GTTATCAGTGGGAAACCAAGTGCCAAAAAACAATGACAAATTGTGCATAGCAGAGATAACCGATGTTCTGTGAAAATTATCTGAAAAAATTCAGAAACCGAAAAAGTTGAAAATAAAATAACCTGACACCACAAAAAAAAAAAAAAAAAAAAACCCTTTGAATCAAGTGCATGAACTAAATACATACTCCTGACATTTGATCACCTCTATAACTCATGAAAAGTCACTTCTAACAGGATTTTGACCTTTTTCAATGTAAACTTTTGTGGAATTGGAAACTAGTGTTGGCGGACGTTTGCGCTTTATGAGCGCAGTGCTCTAGTATACCGTGAAGCACTTAATGTGCAATGTACAAGTCAGTGATTATTAAAGCTTCAGTAAATGTGAATTTCTATAGTGTGAGTGTTTTGTGTTGTTCCAACAGTCACAGCTTGACGTCTTCACAACAACAAGACATACAAAATCCGCCTCGAGTTTGCTAGAAGGCACGAGGAAGACTTTAGCTTTGTCATTCTGGATATATTTTGAATTTCTAATTGCATATTGGTCTCTGCTAACTCGATGTTTTGTCTCTGCTCCCTCTGTTTTCTTTCTTTAGCAGTGTTTGTGTTTGTTACCTCCTCAGAAGTGCTGAATTACACTGTGTGTTCTCTGACGGTAACGAGCGGCACAGAAAGAACTCGGGCATTCGGACTGAAACTACACGTAACTTTCTCAGCTTGTTCTTTCAGCTTTTCATCTTTTTTATATGTAACCTTAATTTCTTATCTGATCCTCCAGGAAAAAAAAAAAAACTTCTTCACAGAAACTTTCTGCACAACGACGGAAGACGTACCGTACTTGTGTTTGCACTTGCGGCGGAACAGCCTGTCTTGCTCCATGTTTAATTGGTCTGTGTGCATGTGTGTGTGTGTGTGTGTGTAGGCAGATGCCTCACTCCTAAGCTGGCAGAATGAAAGGATATTCTCTGTGCCACTTTGACATCTCCAGGGAACGCTGGGTGCTAAGGCAGGACTCTGAGGAACGCTCTGAATTGAAGCCGGCTTCGGCAGCATAACGTTCTGTCCCCGGCAAAAGAACACAGAGCTCACTGGCTGGTACAGTTGGCAACATAGGTTTGAATGCTTCAAGCAGAGCGAGGTGACCCAACAATTGTCGGGATGGTATTTGTTCAAAAAGAAAACCATTCCTGAGTTGCATGGGAACGCTGAAGGAGAAGCTCTGAACTGGCAAACATGCAGACTGATGGAGTGCTTTAATGCTTTTAAGTATGTGGTTATGGCTACAGGAATTAGACCCGCTACACTGCACCGGTCACTCAGTGCAGGTGGAGGAGCTCTCCGGCTTCTGCTCGCATATGCGCTCACGTTGTTCGCCCTGCCCTCTCCATCTGTCATGCTCACCATTCAAGCTTCTGCTTATGAAGGAGGGAGTGATTTATTTACTCATTCATGACATTCGCTGGCAGATGACGAGCAGCGTGTTGGTTTCACCTGCAGCGCAAACGAGCGTGAGCTACTTAAGCTGTGTGAGAAGAACACGATGTAATATGGCTCCGAGATAAAAAGCTCTCAGCTGAATTAGAGATGGGTTGCGCTTTGCGACCGTCAAGATGATCCTCTGCTTGACGAGTCGTCGTCAATCGGCGGCATCCCTGGCGAAGGTTGAAATGATCTGGCTTTGGTATTCTGACTGTGCAGAGACCTACGGCTTTCTTTAATTGTTCTGTGTAAATCTGTTAACACTTTGCATCGCACTCAACACCTCATTGGAGTGAAGACCAGGACAAACTGTAGATTTAGACTGCGTTGGACAGCGTGCAAAACCGTTGTACTAATTGAAAGATTTATGTACCTCGGCAGTGATAGACGCATCACAGGGAGCTCCGACAACTGGGAGGAGCTTAATGGAGCCGTAATATCATTGGACAGAGGTGTGCGGAGCAGGAGGATTAAAGTCTAATTCTAATCCAAATACATTTATTATGAGATTTCAGACCATAAAATATCATGTTGACGGTGGCAAAATATTTGACCGTTTCACATTTGATGTATTACTCCACGCCCTGACCGCATTGCTAGGCAGATGTCAATACAACAATGCCGAAATGGGTGAATTTAATCTATCATACGAAAGAACTGATGTGGATTCTGATACAGAATTACTCAGTGCAATTGATCAGATTGATAAATCTGTGGGTCTGCTCACAGAATTTCCAGTTTGGCATGAAGACGCTGTTGCTACGGTAAGCTTCGCCGACCGATGTAAATATTGCAATTACTGCTGTGATAACCGATAAATACAATACTAACGGTGATTATTTGACAACTCGGGACCAGGAATTTAGCAACATTTCCCCAAAACTACAGTCTGCATAACAGTTTTATCAAACTATATTATTAGGTTTAGATGTAGCCTTCAGTGGTGAAGCGGTCTTTCGCTGAAAACACAGATCCACGTCAAATTACTTACAGAAAAATACACATGCAAATGATGGAATTGGATTATGGCTGTCTATAGCTGATGCTGAGACTCTGATTCATGCTTTTATTTCTTCCAGATTGGACTATTATAATGTTCTGCTTTCTGCTTTACCACAGTCCAGCATCAGGAGTCTTCAGCTGGTTCAAAATGCTGCTGCCAGACTTCTGACACAAAGCAGAAGTTTTGGCCACATTATGCCGGTTCTGGCGTCCCTTCACTGGCTTTCGGTCTCTTTTAGATCGGATTTGAAAGTGTTATTATTGGCCTATAAAAATGTTCACAGACTGGCACCCCCCTACCTGGCCGGCCTAGTTGAGCCCTACGTACTGGCTTGAGCTCTGCATCACAGGGTGCAGGCCTATTGTGCGTCCCTAGGGAGAATAAAAAGTCAGCGGGTTGCAGAGCCTTTTCTCACCACGTGGAATGATCTGCCTGCACAAATCCAACAGTCGGACTCTGTAAAGACTTTTAAGGCTAGATTGAAGACGCACATTTTCCCCTGTTTTATCATTAGTATTTTATACAATTGTGTGTCTTCTATTATTCCTTTTACTTATTTATGTTTTAATTTTTTATTGTGTTTTTAATCTTAATTCATTTTATTCTGACTTTTAAATGATGTTTGTAAAGCGCCTTGGGGGCGACTTGTTGTGATTTGGCGCCATATAAATGAATAAATTTGATTTGATTTGAAATTTGATTTGATTTTGATTAGAATGGGAATAACCCCCTTGTGTCTGATGATTTGCAGATGTTAATGTTGGATTTTCTGGTTGCAAATTGAGTTTTACTGGCGTCACGTTAGCGGGGTTATTCCATAAGTGTTCAAATTCTGGGTGTCAGTGTGTGGTTGTGATGCTTGGATGCTAACCAGCAGGGTCCGACTTAGACCGTAATGATGAGGGATTCTTACCTCTTATTAGTTCGCTGAAATGAAGAGATGCCATACAGAACAATATAAGTGTATTTATCTCAAAAGGAGAAAAAAATGCAATTGCAAATGTGAATCCACATCAGGTGCATTATTAAATTCACAGATTTACATAGATAAAATGAAAGTGTTGCATTCAGATTCTTTAATATTTTCCACATTCATACTGACCTAAACAGCAAGTGCAAGTTTGTCTCAACAAAACCTTTATGCTTTTGGACTTATACATAGATGGGTTATTGCCCCAAGTGGAGGAGTTGAAGTATCTCAGGCTCTTGTTCATGAGTGAGGGTAAATTGGAGCATTAGGTTGATGGATTGGTGTTGTGTCTGACATTTTACAGATGCTGTACCGGCCTGTTGTGGTGAAGGAGTTGAACCAGATGGTGAGACTCAATTTACCACTTCATTTACGCTCCTATCCCCATCCGTGGACATGAACGTTGGGGAAAGACTGAAAAAACACATTTGCAGGTACAAGCAGCAGAAATGAGATTCCTCCATTGGGTATCTGGGTTTACACTCCAGGACAGGGTGAGAATCTCGACTATCTGGAAAGGACTCTGAGTAGAGCCCCTGCTTCTTTGCATCAAAAGGAGCAGCTGAGGTGGTTGGGGCATTTGGTGAAGATGCTCCCTGGTCAAGTCACTGGGGAGGTCTGCCAGGGCACGTCCAACTGGGAGGACACACCGAGGAAGACCCAGGACAAGCTGGAGGGATTATATTTCCCAGGTGGCTTGGGAATGCCTCAGGATCCCCCAGGAAGAGTTTTAGAACTTGGCTGAGGAAAATGAATGACCTATAGTATTTTGGATTAAAACTCTTCTAATGTTAAGTAAGGCAAATATTAGCTTTAGCTAGTTAATGTAAGTTAGTTAAACTATAACTTAATGCAAAAGTTAGAAATTAGCTAATGTTAGTGTAGCAGCTTGCTCGGTGTCAGTGACGTGTGATGAGGTTGATGGCTGGTGAGGCACTGATTTCATCACAATTAGATTTACAAACATATGAACCCCACAGAGTAGCTTATTCAACATTTGACTGGCAGCAGCTAACGGGTTATGTTTAAAATCTCATATCAGCATTCTTCACACATACAAACTGTAGCACACACAAAAAAGCACATTTAATTAAAAAACGTTATTATGGTCTTACCTTTACTTATAAATGAAGTTCATGTACCGCTCCTTCTGAACAAAAGCATTGATGACTTTCTTGTGGAACTTTACCTTATCTTCCCCCCAGGACGCAAACTCATGATCTCTGGCATGGGAGGCAGACACTCTGACCAGTCAGCTAAAACCCAGGCTTTGGCGTGAGTGGCCAGAGAATCCTTTGGCTGGCAGGAGAGTGAAGCTCATTAACTACTATCGCACAGCGACTCCTGCTGGCCTCTGTCACATTAGCATTCATCCATGAATAATTGACACAATCTAATTCAAAAGAAATGAATGTAATTCAAGAAAACAAAGGGTATTAACCAAGCTACTTGCATTAATCTACTACAGTATTCTTTAGCTCATTCCATGGACTGTATCATAGACTTCAATGAGCTGTTGCAATGACGGCAGTGAGGCAGGCCGCAAGAGGGTTACCTAAGGTTCTGAAATAGTGTGGTCCACTTTAGGGGTATCTGAAATCATATGGCAAGATTCTCACTCTCTCACTCACTCATATTCAACCAGCAATTAAGGGTCACGTGAGGACTGGAGCCTATCCCAGCAGTCATAGGGCGTGAGGCGGGGTGCACCCTGGACAGGACGCCAGTCTGTCGCAGGGCCACATATAGACAAACACACATTCCCAGCCAAACGAACACCTACAGACAATTTAAAGTTTCCAATCCACCTAACTTGCATGTCTTTGGATGTGGGAGGAAGTCGGAGCACCTGGTGGGATGAGACGATTCTTTTAGGAATAAATATGGGAAACATATTGTAATAATTGCAGTTTCAAGTCAAAAGAATAAATAAAACCCACCCACTGTTGTTTTGACCTGTTTTGAGGGTTACTACTCCATCTAATTGGAACCATACTAACCACTGGCCTGAGTGTGGAAGGTATACTCATAAAAGCTCCACTGGCAGTCAGATACTCACCTTGGACCTTGTTGTTGTTTGACAGCAGCATTAATCACTCTGCCCCCGAGCTGCTTCATGCATGCACATATACTCCCTCACATCAAAATCATGTTGAAAGAGCAGAAATGTTCAACATACTCCATGTTGACCTTTGGACTGTGGAGTGGAGAATTTTAATTCAAGTACACTCATACATACTCAATCAAAAGATGCATCATAATGAACAGATACCATGCATCCGGAAAGTATTCACAGCATTTCGCTTTTTCCACATTTTGTTATGTTACAGCCTTATTCCAGAATGGATGAAATGAACTTTTTCCCTTCAGATTTTTACACACAATACCCCATAACGACAATGCGAAAAAAGTTTTTTGGCCCTCTCTCTATGGTAGAGAGGCCAGACGGAGGCCACTCCTTATTCAAAGGCACATGGCAGCCCGCCTGGAGTTTGCCAAAAGGCACTGGAAGGACTAGTAGAAAAGCGGAACAGCCGGTGCAACACAGACGTAAGTGCAAAAATTTTTTATTAAGGTGCTAAAAACATAGAAAAGACTGTTTTAATGTAACACATCTTCCTCAGAGGACTCTAAGATTTTTTTTTTTTGCACTTCTGTGTTGCACCAGCTGTTCTCCTTTTCTTCTAGTCTGTCTATACCTGGTTACACCTGATTTTTGTGTTTGGCAGAAGTGCAGAGAACTTTCCTTTTTGCTTTGGCACTAAAAGGACTCTCAGACCATGAGAAACAAAATTCTCTGATCTGATAAGACAAAGATTGAACTCTTTGGCATGAATGCCAGGCGTCATGTTTGGAGGAAACCAGGCACCATCCCTACAGTGAAGCATGGTGGTGGCAGCATCATGCTGTGGGGATGTTTTTCAGTGGTAGGAACTGGGAGACTAGTCAGGATTGAGGGAAAGATGAATGCAGCAATGAACAGAGACATCCTGGATGAAAACCTGCTCCAGGCACTCTTGACCTCAGACTGGGGTGACGGTTCATCTTCCAGTAGGACAATGATCCTAAGCACACAGCCAAGATATCAAAGGAATGGCTTTAGGACAACTCTGTGAATGTCCTTGAGTGGCCCAGCCAGAGCCCAGATTGAACATTTCTGGAGAGATCTGAAAATGGCTGATGCTCCCCATCCAGCCTGATGGAGCTTGAGAGGTGCTACAAAAAGTAATGGCCAAAACTGCCCAACGATAGGTGCGCCAAGCTTGTGGCACCATATTCAAGAAGACGTTAGGCTGTAATTGCTGCCAAAGGTGCATCAACAAAGTATTGAGCAAAGGGTTTCTTAGTTTCTTATTTTTTAAAAATTAGCAAAAATTAAAAAAAAAAAAAACTTTTTTCATGTTGTTATTATGGAGTGTTGTGTGTAGAATTTTGAAAGAAAAAAAATGAATTTATTCAATTTCGAATCAGGCTGTAACAGAACAAAATGTGGAAAAAATGAAGCATTGTGAATATTTTCCAGATGCACTGCAGCAAACCCAGAACAAATATTTCAGCCTTTGAAGGTCTTTATTAATACCAAAACCTTTGGTGTAACTGTTGTTTAACAGCATGATATCCTCAGTCATCCCACACTACTCCTGTTGTGCAGGTCAGGCACGGCTTTGTGCAGATGATCCCAGCATTGGTTTGTGTATGAGTGAATTTGTTTGTAAGTCAGATTGGATAAAAGCTCCACCAATCCTGAAATGTAAGTGAAAGAAGCAAACGTGTGACAGAAACCATAATGTTTCTTTGGGTGTGTAAAGATTTGATTTTGTGTCAATATACAGTACCCTCCAAAAGTATTGGAACACTTGGTATTTCACACATTTTACTTTGTTTATGCCATTTCAAATACAAAGAAAATACAAAAAAAATATGAACAATTCTAAAATGATTGAAATGATTAAACTCAAATTGAAAGCAAATCTGTACAACTTGATATAAATTCATTAAAAATATAAAAGATGACGGGTTGCATAAGTAATGGAGGATTGAGGATCTTTCACCAAAACATCAAATCTAGGCTTACATCTCACATGTACCTTCTGGGAAATTGTAGCTGAACTTTCAGGTCTTCTTTTTAAGAAAGTCCTCCTGTATACCACTTCATCATGAAGATGGATAACTTGGGGTACAAAATGCAAAACATGCACTGCACAATTTCTCCAATCACAGCCACAGAAGCCTGTAACTTTTTCTGGGTTGTCTGGGTGTCTTGGTGGCTTTCCTCACTCTTCTCCTTCTTGCACAGTCACTCAGTTTTTGAGAAATGTTTACTCCATGCAGATTTACCATAGAGTGCCATGCCTCGGGATCCCCCAGTCAGAGTTGGTCAATGTGGCCTGGGAAAAGGAAGTCTGGGGTCCCCTGCTGGAGCTGTTGCCCCCGCAACCCAAACCTGGAAAAGCGGTTGAAGATGAGTGATGAGTGAAAGTCCAAGACATTTTAAGTGACTTAGAAATGTTCATGTATCCATCCCCTGACTTGTCTGAAGAAAACTGATGATAAAACTGACTATTTACAGATATTATACCAAAGTGTTCCATTACTTATGCAACCCATCATCTTGGCTTTTATATTGTTAATTAATTTATATAAAATTGTAGAGATTTGCTTTCAGTTTGAGCTCAAGGAACATAATTTTAGAATTTTTTATTTTTTGTATTGAAATGGCATAAACAAATTCAAATGTGTGAAATACCAAGTGTTCCAATACTTTTGTTAAGCACATTCCTAAAACACAAACCACTTTCCTTCTGCATGAGATCACCACAAATTGAAAGACATTCCACAGTAAACCTTTAACTTTCAATCTGATTCCATTTAATATCCATTTAATTATTCAGGGTCAAAGGTAAAACAGGAAAAACATGACTTTTCATTTCTTTTCTTTTTTTCAGGAAAAATGCTGAAGTGGGTCAAATAGAAACTTAGGTTTACAAAAGCTAGTAACATGTGAAGCTAACGTACTCGTAACAAAATTGAATGTTATGTCAACTAAGCATAAAGCTAAATGAGCATAAAATAATAGAATTTAAAGCTAACTACTCTAAAGCTAACTGAACATTATGCCAGTTGAAAGCAACTTTCACTCAAGCTGTCTGGAGATTGAGTTAATTGATTATAGCTAACTTAGGCTCAAGCTAGCCAAAAACTAATTGAACATTAAGGTAATTAAACATAAAGCTAATTTACACTCAAGCTCACTAAAGCAAAATCTAACTTAAAGCTACTCCAAAGGTAACTGAACCTTAAGGTGAGTGAATATAAAACTAACTTAAGCTATCAGCATATAATGCTAATTGAATGCTAACTGAGCATTACATTGAGCATATTTAGCTGTCTGAAAATAAAGCTAACTCGCTCAAAAACTGACAGAATATGTATTTCCGTAAGCTAATTTTATATTCAGTTATTACTGAACTACAATAATGACAACAGAACTCTAAAACACCAATGACAATAACATAACATGGCATGTACCACCAAATATAGTAAATCAGAGTCTCTTAGCCTTTTCCCTCTCACACAACCAAAACAATGTATTTGCTATAAATATACTCGTATGTGCTATGAATCTATGTGTATGTGGATCAACACATGCTTGCGTCTACACATTGAATTTTCTTGGCACATCTGGCCTGCAGGTCACCCAAAGGTGAATGAGGAAGGCCTCGGCAGCTCACTGAAGCATCATTCTGCTTCTCTTTCACCTATTATGCTACGCTAATGAAATCACTTACACCTCTTAACTGGGGCAATTATGAGATTTAATTAGCTGGTGACTGCTTGATTAGATAGTTAACCATGGCTCGATTAAAAAAGCATTACAGCTCTTTCGAGCTGATTGTCATAAGGAGGTGGGACACCACACACAAAGCATTTTTTTTTGTACAGGAGATCAAAAGACAACAGTCGAGTGAAGTCCTCTTGACATTTGTGATGGTGTATCCCTCACATTAGTCGTTGTCTGGGGTTTTGATAAATCTTTCATTTTCCTGCTAACAACAGAGACAAATGAAGGAGAAATGTTTGGCCGCGGCACACATGCCAGCAGGAGTTGGTACCAAACCAAGTGGCAACCTCCGGTGCTAAAAAATGAAGCCTATGAGGAAGTGCAAAAACCTGCAATTCCTTGAATAGCCATGTAAAGCTGGCTGCAAATCCAAGTCAATTCCTATATAACCATAAGATAATATGATAAATTTGTTTAAAAAACAAACAAACCCATTTTGGTCTCAATCTCCAACCTTCCTTTTCTCTCAAAAATTCTTGAAAGGGTAGTTGTAAAACAGCTAACTGATCATCTGCAGAGGAATGGTCTATTTGAAGAGTTTCAGTCAGGTTTTAGAATTCATCATAGTACAGAAACAGCATTAGTGAAGGTTACAAATGATCTTCTTATGGCCTCAGACAGTGGACTTATCTCTGTGCTTGTTCTGTTAGACCTCAGTGCTGCTTTTGATACTGTTGACCATAAAATTTTATTACAGAGATTAGAGCATGCCATAGGTATTAAAGGCACTGCGCTGCGGTGGTTTGAATCATATTTATCTAATAGATTACAATTTGTTCATGTAAATGGGGAATCTTCTTCACAGACTAAGGTTAATTATGGAGTTCCACAAGGTTCTGTGCTAGGACCAATTTTATTCACTTTATACATGTTTCCCTTAGGCAGTATTATTAGACGGCATTGCTTAAATTTTCATTGTTACGCAGATGATACCCAGCTTTATCTATCCATGAAGCCAGAGGCCTTCACCAATTAGCTAAACTGCAGGATTGTCTTACAGACATAAAGACATGGATGACCTCTAATTTCCTGCTTTTAAACTCAGATAAAACTGAAGTTATTGTACTTGGCCCCACAAATCTTAGAAACATGGTGTCTAACCAGATCCTTACTCTGGATGGCATTACCCTGACCCTAGTAATACTGTGAGAAATCTTGGAGTCATTTTTGATCAGGATATGTCATTCAATGCGCATATTAAACAAATATGTAGGACTGCTTTTTTGCATTTGCGCAATATCTCTGAAATTAGAAAGGTCTTGTCTCAGAGTGATGCTGAAAAACTAATTCATGCATTTATTTCCTCTAGGCTGGACTATTGTAATTCAAATGCTGCAGCTAGAATACTGACAGGGACTAGAAGGAGAGAGCATATCTCACCCATATTGGCCTCTCTTCATTGGCTTCCTGTTAATTCTAGAATAGAATTTAAAATTCTTCTTCTTACTTATAAGGTTTTGAATAATCAGGTCCCATCTTATCTTAGGGACCTCATAGTACCATATCACCCCAATAGAGCGCTTCGCTCTCAGACTGCAGGCTTACTTGTAGTTCCTAGGGTTTGTAAGAGTAGAATGGGAGGCAGAGCCTTCAGCTTTCAGGCTCCTCTCCTGTGGAACCAGCTCCCAATTCAGATCAGGGAGACAGACACCCTGGAATCACTCAATTCTGAGGAAGAAATTATGGAATCACCCTGTAAATTTTCATCCCCAAAACTAACACCTGCATCATATCAGATCTGCTCGTTAGTCTGCATCTAAAAAGGAGTGAACACACCTTGGAGAGCTGTTGCACCAAGTGGACTGACATGAATCATGGCTCCAACACGAGAGATGTCAATTGAAACAAAGGAGAGGATTATCAAACTCTTAAAAGAGAGTAAATCATCACGCAATGTTGCAAAAGATGTTGGTTGTTCACAGTCAGCTGTGTCTAAACTCTGGACCAAATACAAACAACATGGGAAGGTTGTTAAAGGCAAACATACTGGTAGACCAAGGAAGACATCAAAGCGTCAAGACAGAAAACTTAAAGCAATATGTCTCAAAAATAAAAAAATGTACAACAAAACAAATGAGGAACGAATGGGAGGAAACTGGAGTCAACGTCTGTGACCGAACTGTAAGAAACCGCCTAAAGGAAATGGGATTTACATACAGAAAAGCTAAACGAAAGGCATCATTAACACCTAAACAGAAAAAAACAAGGTTACAATGGGCTAAGGAAAAGCAATTGTGGACTGTGGATGACTGGATGAAAGTCATATTCAGTGATGAATCTCGAATCTGCATTGGGCAAGGTGATGATGCTGGAACTTTTGTTTGATGCCTTTCCAATGAGATTTATAAAGATGACTGCCTGAAGAGAACATGTAAATTTCCACAGTCATTGATGATATGGGGCTGCATGTCAGGTAAAGGCACTGGGGAGATGGCTGTCATTACATCATCAATAAATGCACAAGTTTATGTTGATATTTTGGACAATTGAAAGGATGTTTGGGGATGATGAAATCATTTTTCAAGATGATAATGCATCTTGCCATAGAGCAAAAACTGCAAAAACATTCCTTGCAAAAAGACACATAGGGTCAATGTCATGGCATAGGGTCAATGTCAATGAGCAGATCTGATTTGATGCAGGTGTTAATTTGGGGGATGAAAATTTACAGGGTGATTCCATAATTTTTTCCTCAGAATTGAGTGATTCCATATTTTTTTCCTCTGCTTGGTCTAAAAAAGTAACCGTTACTGACTGCCACAATCTTTTTTTCTTGATTTCTTATAGTGTTTCTTAAAGCCAGAAAGTTGCCATTTGAAATGACTTTAGTTTTGTGTCATGTCTGTGATCTGCTTTTTTTCTACAAAATTAAAGAACTGAATGAACATCCTCTGAGGCCAGTGATTCCATAATTTTTGCCAGGGGTTGTAGTTAGGGCTGGATCAGGTGACCCTGAACCATCCCTTAGTTATGCTGCTATAGACTTAGACTGTTATGTGTCGACGCGGGTTGAGGAGCGGACCTGCGTCTGACGGAACCCAGCGCTAAAATAACCAGAAAGCGGTTCCAATAACAAAAACAATTTATTTTTTCACCCTCTGGTGCATAATAAAGTGTAGAAACTAAAACAGCGTCATTCTGGTGGAGTGAAGGCTGGCACGCTCTCCAGCGCCCAAAAGGATCGAAGCCCGGCGCTTCTGGACTCACTGTTACCGCCAAACACCCCCCAGGTGGACACGACACACCGACTCTCTGCGAAGGATAGAAGAGGTGAGGTAAGTCAGCAGTTACAACTAATATCCTTCAAAAGACACACACTATCAGCAACACATTCAGGTCTGTATTTTAAGCTTTATGCAAATGAGCAGCTTCTCACAACAGGTGGAGGATCACTTGTCCGCACGCCACAGCAGTGAGAAGCAAGCTGCACAATTCTCATCACAATTCAAATATACTGCGTAACAAAATACCAAGTTACTATCAACAAGTAGTCAAACAATTAATCACCTCTGATGTGTGCTGACAGCATGTGTCCCTCACCCTTCCTGCGTCACAGGCTCGATGTGTCAAACCCAGGCGCGGTCCTCAGCGTCTCACAAACGAACATCACAAGGTCGAGTTCCCGGCAATTCTGCTTGAATCACACATGGCTTAAATGCAGAATGCCATCCAATTATCTGCTTCAGCTGAAAGTCTTTAAGGTTGCATGTGAGCACCATCCACAGGTGCTGCACATAATGTTGATGAGGGTGAAGGACTCTTCAGCCAGCACCTTCTCCACAGACAAATCAGTCTTCATGCCACCTGGAGAGCAAAGAAAAGAAAAGAACACCAAAATGTCCAGCCACACCCCCCCAACACATAACATAGACTGCTGGGGGGTTCCCATGATGCACTGAGTGTTTCTTTCTCTTTTTGCTCTGTATGCACCACTCTGCATTTAATCATTAGTGATTGATCTCTGCTCCCCTCCACGGCATGTCTTTTTCCTGGTTCTCTCCCTCAGCCCCAACCAGTCACAGCAGAAGACTGCCCCCTCCCTGAGCCTGGTTCTGCTGGAGGTTTCTTCCTGTTAAAAGGGAGTTTTTCCTTCCCACTGTTGCCAAGTGCTTGCTCACAGGGGGTCGTTTTGACCGTTGGGGTTTTTCTGTAATTATTGTATGGCTTTTTCCTTACAATATAAAGCGCCTTGGGGCAACTGTTTGTTGTGATTTGGCGCTATATAAATAAAATTGATTTGATTTGAATAGCTAGTTCCCACATACATGACAACTGTAAGTCCTGTAAATCCAGTGGGCCCTGATTCCATAGCGTCAAGTGATGAGAGTCTACAACTCCCGCTGGATGGGACATCAGTCCAACACATTACTTCTCCAACCGAGGCCAGTGCCCATTTACAACTGTTGCTCTTAACCAATGTAGATTAAATGTCTTGTCTAAGGACACAGACAGGTAGCATGAGCCAGATTTGAACCCAGGTCTATATATTAGAAGGACAGCCAGCTCTTTATCCACTTGGCTATCTGCTGTAACTATAGCTACTTTCTACATGTCTGACAGCACATTTTAAAGCATTTAATTAAGGACACTTGGAGTGAAAGCCAGTGTGTGACATTGGCATTATACCATTCATAGTTTTTGATTTCTATTCAATTCAAGTTATTTCATTTATATAGCGCCAAATCACAACAAAGCGCTTCACACAAGTAAGGTCTAACTTTCCCAACCCCTAGAGCAAGCACACCGGTGACAGTTGTAAGGAAAAACCCCCTCTGATGATTTGAGGAAGAAACCTCAAGATGACCAGATTCAAAGGGGTGGCCCTCTGCTTGGGCCATGCTACACACTTGACAATACAAATATACAGGAAATTTTGGGAGTCCATGCTGGTGTCCAGGACGGGAGGTTTTTTGATACTTGGACCCAAGCCACCGGCTAAAAGAACCACCGCCCAGTCCACAAACCTATGTATTAATCAACACCCAAACCAAGGTTTTTTTAAGCTTGACACCCTTAGCTAGCTTGATAACTTTGAGTTAAGTGGGTGTGTCCATTCGTCCTGCTCTGGTCAAACCACTCTTGCCCATGCTCCACCCCTTTATCCAGTTATGGGTTGACTAGGAATTACACAGCGTCAGGCACTGCCAAGATGGCACCATCTAAACCCGCCCGACTTGAAGTTCTTTAACTACGGGCACTATTGGCCTTGTAAATGTAATTTCCACCACACCATTGCCTTACAATATAAAGCGCCTTGGGGCAACTGTTTGTTGTGATTTGGCGCTATATACATGTGCTCTGATGTCACTGTTTATCAAATCAAATCAATTTTATTTATATAGCGCCAAATCACAACAAACAGTTGCCCCAAGGCTCTTTATATTGTAAGGCAAGGCCATACAATAATTACGGAAAAACCCCAACGGTCAAAACGACCCCCTGTGAGCAAGCACTTGGCAACAGTGGGAAGGAATTATCTATGGATTATCTCCATAGAAACTACCCAAACAATCTTTCATACAACTGTTTAAAGGGACATTACAGTGTTGTGGTGGAGATTACAGCAATAGTGTGGGACAACTACATTTTGTTTAAAAAAAATCACAACAGTTGTATGACATTGAATACCCCAATTATGTTTTGATTATTTTACTGATATTTTATTCAGAGATATTTTAAAACATTAGAAAAAAACGTTTCCTTACCATTCATTTTTATCATTGAAGATCAAAAGTCTGGGTGTGGGACAAGCACAAAACGGCAATATTTGCATATAATGATGCTGAAAAAAGGTGAAAAAGTCATCATAGACTACTAGAACAAACTTCTTAACACACTTTCATTGTAAAGATAACTATAAAAGTGTGAAATTTCCCCTTTTTTCTGTTTTTCATAGAATAGGATCAAAGGACATAATAAGTGCCCGTAGTCTAAGAATCACCCTCAAACCTCAGTGATGTCCATTATATGCGCACTCTTTGCTCAAACCGAGAGGCCTCGGCTTTTGACCCCACTTCTACTTGCAGAGCGCCTCTATTTTCTTCATAATGTCCTCACTAAATATCCTTCAGAGAGAAATACTTCAGAAATATCCTGCAGAGAGTTGGACTGTTAACGTAAACACAAAGCAAACAGACGGCCACTCGAGGGAAAGAAGCAGCGCCGCAGCCACCACACCACACTGACTTGGCCTCCCGTCGTCAAGGAAACAATACCAAGGTTATTGACGCCATTTCAGAGATTTTCCAGGAATGCTAGTTTTTCATGGTACTGTTATGTACTATCTTTATACTTTCATGGAGAACGAACTCGAGCAAAACAACATCTGATACTACATCTAAATAACACGTTATTAAGGCATCAGAAGTGACTCCCGTTGAGGTTTGTTACGCCTGTTTTCATATCTGGTGATCTAGCTGATGCTAAAATAAGATGGAGCAGTCAGAGATGATGGAACCTCACGCCCCGATCGGTTTACTGCTTCAGAACATCACAGTAGCTTCATAAATATGACAACAGTGGATCATCTACCTGGTCCCATCCCAACAATTTCATAAAGTGAAACGTTTGACATTTGGGGCTCAATTTTTCACAAGGTGCAAAGCTCAGAGTGCAGCACAGGTCTCATTATTAAGGCTCACTTATGCTGCACTTACTAAATATATCTGTATACTTCAAACAGAGAAACCGTTGCCCACATACTTCGATGCATTTTTTTTTTTTTTACATTGGGAAAAACATTCACTAGAGGGCGCTGCAGATCTTTTGCTTCTCCTGCAAAAGAAACAAAAGAGTAGGTAGGGGTCTGTGCGGCCATTAAATAGTTCGTGACACGATATTTAAATGGAACACGTCAAAATATTCAGTCATTGTAAATGGTCTTGCTTGTACTTTGCCCATAATTTCTGGTGTTATGCACCATTTGGGCTTTACATGCAAACTTTCAGAAAATAGACACAAATATGGATGAAATCTACACAGTGCGCCAACAGTATTTATCTATAATGTAGAGCATCAATGAAAACATGCAGTTGCTATTTTCATCCCCCGCATCCATATTGTGTCACTAACAAATATGATTGTGCCCATTTCCCTGGAGGGTGAGTTTAATAACAGGAAGGAACTCAGTGTAGCACATGTGCACACCACAGCATGTGCTGCTCCTTAAGATATGGACTTTCATTAAATCCTCTTGGCTTTTCTCTTCTTTTTCACTCGGGGTCACCACTGCAGATCCAAACTGCACTGAAAAAAGAGAATGTCTGAACCAACTTAAAAAAGTGTTACAATTTGTAAAAACCTGAATGAATTAAGTTGTTTGAACTTAAGTTTGAAAGTTAGAGTTGATTTAACTTTCAAACTTAAGTTCAAACAATTCGTTCAGGTTTTTACAAATTGTAACACTTTTTAAAGTTGGTTCAAACATTCTCTTTCTTCAGTGTGAATCTGCATGTTGATTCGGCACAAGTTTTACACCAGGTGCCCTTTTTGACACAACTCCTCATGACATGGAGAATGGGTAAGAGTGGTCTTGAACCACAAACCTTCTGCTCTGGAGACAAGCACACGTAACTACCTGGCCACCACCCAACATAATCCAATCCAGTTCAATCCAACTTTATTTATAGAGCACTTTAAAGGAACAACAAAGATGAAAAGTGCTTTCCAAATACAACCCCTGGCAATGATTATGGAATCACCGGCCTCGGAGGATGTTCATTCAGTTGTTTAATTTTGTAGAAAAAAAGCAGATCACAGACATGACACAAAACTAAAGTCATTTCAAATGGCTACTTCCTGGCTATAAGAAACACTATAAGAAATCAGGAAAAATAATTGTGGCAGTCAGTAACGGTTACTTTTTTAGACCAAGCAGAGGGAAAATAATATGGAATCACTCAATTCTGAGGAATAAATTATGGAATCACCCTGTAAATTTTCATCCCCAAAACTAACACCTGCATCAAATCAGGTCTGCTTGTTAGTCTGCATGTAAAAAGGTGTGATCACACCTTGGAGAGCTGTTGCACCAAGTGGACTGACATGAATCATGGCTCCAACACGAGAGATGTCAATTGAAACAAAGGAGAGGATTATCAAACTCTTAAAAGAGGGTAAATCATCACGCAATGTTGCAAAAGATGTTGGTTGTTCACAGTCAGCTGTGTCTAAACTCTGGACCAAATACAAACAACATGGAAAGGTTGTTAAAGGCAAACATACTGGTAGACCAAGGAAGACATCAAAGCGTCAAGACAGAAAACTTAAAGCAATATGTCTCAAAAATCAAAAGTGCACAACAAAACAAATGAGGAACGAATGGGAGGAAACTCGACTCAACGTCTGTGACCGAACTGTAAGAAACCGCCTAAAGGAAATGGGATTTACATACAGAAAAGCTAAACGAAAGCCATCATTAACACCTAAACAGAAAAAAAACAAGGTTACAATGGGCTAAGGAAAAGCAATCGTGGACTGTGGATGACTGGATGAAAGTCATATTCAGTGATGAATCTCGAATCTGCATTGGGCAAGGTGATGATGCTGGAACTTTTGTTTGGTGCCGTTCCAATGAGATTTATAAAGATGACTGCCTGAAGAGAACATGTAAATTTCCACAGTCATTGATGATATGGGGCTGCATGTCAGGTAAAGGCACTGGGGAGATGGCTGTCATTACATCATCAATAAATGCACAAGTTTATGTTAATATTTTGGACACTTTTCTTATCCCATCAATTGAAAGGATGTTTGGGGATGATGAAATCATTTTTCAAGATGATAATGCATCTTGCCATAGAGCAAAAACTGTGAAAACATTCCTTGCAAAAAGACACATAGGGTCAATGTCATGGCCTGCAAATAGTCCGGATCTTAATCCAATTGAAAATCTTTGGTGGAAGTTGAAGAAAATGGTCCATGACAAGGCTCCAACCTGCAAAGCTGATCTGGCAACAGCAATCAGAGAAAGTTGGAGCCAGATTGATGAAGAGTACTGTTTGTCACTCATTAAGTCCTTGCCTCAGAGACTGCAAGCTGTTATAAAAGCCAGAGGTGGTGCAACAAAATATTAGTGATGTGTTGGAGCCTTCTTTTGTTTTTCATGATTCCATAATTTTTTCCTCAGAATTGTGTGATTCCATATTTTTTCCCTCTGCTTGGTCTAAAAAAGTAACCGTTACTGACTGCCACAATTTTTTTTTTTTTCCTGATTTCTTATAGTGTTTCTTAAAGCCAGAAAGTTGCCATTTGAAATGACTTTAGTTTTGTGTCATGTCTGTGATCTGCTTTTTTTCTACAAAATTAAACAACTGAATGAACATCCTCCGAGGCCGGTGATTTGATAATTTTTGCCAGGGGTGTAAGACATTAATAAAATACACACAAAAAAAGAGAGAAAATAGTAAAAAAGTGACCAACATGACTAACACTGACCAGAACACAAGCAATTTTGAAATGCCTTAGAGAAAAGATGTGTTTTTAAGCAAGACTTAAAAATGTCTAGTGAAGGAGCCAGCCTAACATCCAAAGGCAACTCATTCCATAGTTTGGGGGCCACCAGAGCAAAAACTCGGTCACCCTGGTGTTTCAGTCTCGACTTGGGGATAAGGAGTTTTAAATGACAAAAATAAGAAATCTGGACAAATAAAGATGCGATGGATAACATATTGGATGTTGTTTGATGCAGTGTGGACAACAGGAAACATCAGCTGGACGTGGCTGGAGAACACAACAGTGGATTTTTTTTTTAGGAAGCCTTCAGCTTGTGGTGTGTGCTAAAAAGATTTTAAATAAATAAATAAATAAATAAATAAATAAGCAAGAGGGACAAATAAATGAGCAGCCAAAAACATATTGGATGTTATTTGATGCAGATACACATGGATTGCTGACCCACAGCTTTGGAAACACCACATTAAACATGTGAGACGATTTTATTTTTTTAGTCAGCTCTATAATTTCTGATTTTTTTTCATTGCTGTAATGTACATTTATCATCAGAGTTTCTTTTGTTGAGTGTGTTGATTCCTGGGAAACTCATATAATAATAATAATAATAATAATAGTATTAGTATTATCAACAATTGCATGATTTTTTTGTTATAGAAGTCACAGTTTAGTATAAGTCACAGGACCTCCCTCTGGAAAATCTGATAATTGTTTGAAATACAAATTCCTTTTTACCCTGCACCTTTGCACTCAGATTATGTCTCATGTAAAAAGGAACATGGAGTCGGACAGTCTCCTAAACACATATGATGCACTTCACACTTTGAACCACATATCAGTTATTGTTAATTTCTGCACCGTATGTGTCTACACTTCACTTTGCAAACATGATATCGGCTAACTGTGGATGCCTCGTTATGCGTGTGTGTGTGTGTGTCCACTGCTGTCTACGTGCACCAGTCTGTGTGACCTTGTCAGCAATATACAGCCTTGTTAATTACCATTTTAATTAGCGTGATCATCAAAGACGGCCTCTGTGCCTGCTGTCTGACTGATGGAGGATGATTTCGGCGGCTGCTGTCTGACCTCAGAAGGGTGGAGCAGAAAACACTTTGTCATCTGTTACTGATCTGCAGTCAGTGATTTATCGCTTTGTTTTTCTTTCTTTAAAAGCATGAGAATGCTGCATCAGTGCAGTTCTACATCAAGACCGAGAAAACCAAAGTTCAGTGGAAGGGCCGCTGTGGGAGAGCGACCGCGCTCGGAGCTGTTTGACTCAGATTATTGCGAAACGCTTGCCTGCGTACACACGATGATGTAAGAAATACAGTGATATCTCTGTGGTTAGAGTGGAACTCAACAGCACGCATTTACACAAATACCACACATAAAGGAAGTTAAGTGCTGGTTTTTAATGTGAAACATCCTTAAAGTCAGACATTTCTATGTGTATGTGTGCAGAACATCTTGTGCAAAAAGCACCGTTACATCCTCAGACGACTTGTGTTGGACTTCAGTGACATCTGCCACAGTTCATGTGTGAACTCATGCTTGCTTTGCGTGACACGCCCACATGGCCTGTGGGAGAGAGACGGCTGCAACCCCACCCTTTGGAGAAGAAGGCATGGCAAGCAGAAACAACAGTTCCTTTTGTCCAAATCTAATTTCTTAGAGAAGATGAATGCACGAACGCAGATTAGTGTAAGGGTTGGACAACTATGCACAGTTCTCTGTGCATTCCACCGGCAGAACGCAGTGTAATTATTCACCAGTTTGCTAAAATACCATGGATGTAACAACAATTAAAAGTTTGAGCATGAGCATTTTCACACATATATCGTGCATCCAGTATATGTCTATGTGTACATGGAGAGATTTTAAAAAACAAACATGAAGTAAAGTTATATATGCTCAACATTACAATGAATGATTTTGTACCCTTTTTTTCCAGTGCAGCTTCTGTGCTGGAACAGCGTACTAGGGCAGCAGTCTGTCAAGTGCAATAATTTAAGATTAGATTAGATTAGATCAGACTAAATAGAACTTTGCAGGGGTGGTGGCCAAGTGGTTAGTGCACTTGGCTTCAGTGCGGGAGGTTCCCAGTTCAAATCCCACTTCTGTCACATTTCTCCATGTATTCTACTGGTGGTTGGCTCTCACTGCGGTATTGTATCACTTCCTGTTCCGGAGCACAGCGGTGTTTTGATGTATCTGTTAGCTGTTTAATCTGCGCAGTTAGATTGATCTAGTTAACTAGATAACGATTTGTTTCACAGTGTAATCTTCACATGCCTTAACTAAAGCACTCCCTCTGCTGAATCACCTCTAAATTATTTACACATTATTCACTTTGTGTGTTTTTAGGAATCCGCTAGCTTAGCGCAGCTACTAGCTCTTAGCCGATTTAGCATGGTGGCTTCTCCTGTCTCTCCTGCAGTTTTCTGCTCTGGGTGTGAAATGTTTAGTTATTCCTCGGCCTCCTTTAGCAGTAATGATACTTGTAATAAGTGTAGCTTATTTGTAGCTTTGGAGGCCAGGCTGGGCGAACTGGAGACTCGGCTCCGCACCGTGGAAAATTCTACAGCTAGCCTGGCCCCTGTAGTCGGTGCGGACCAAGGTAGCTTAGCCACCGTTAGTTTCCCTCTGGCAGATCCCGAGCAGCCAGAAAGCAGGCCGACTGGGTGACTGTGAGGAGGAAGTGTAGCCCTAAACAGAAGCCCTGTGTACACCGCCAACCCGTTCACATTTCTAACCGTTTTTTCCCCACTCGACGACACACCCGCCAAGGATCAAACTCTGGTTAGTGGTGACTCTGTTTTGAGAAATGTGAAGTTTGCGACACCAGCAACCATAGTCAGTTGTCTTCCGGGGGCCAGAGCAGGCAACATTGAAGGAAATTTGAAACTGCTGGCTAAGGCTAAGCGTAAATTTGGTAAGATTGTAATTCACGTCGGCAGTAATGACACCCGGTTACGCCAATTGGAGGTCACTAAAATTAACATTGAATCGGTGTGTAACTTTGCAAAAACAATGTCGGACTCTGTAGTTTTCTCTGGGCCCCTCCCCAATCGGACCGGGAGTGACATGTTTAGCCGCATGTTCTCCTTGAATTGCTGGCTGTCTGAGTGGTGTCCAAAAAATGAGGTGGGCTTCATAGATAATTGGCAAAGCTTCTGGGGAAAACCTGGTCTTGTTAGGAGAGACGGCATCCATCCCACTTTGGATGGATCAGCTCTCATTTCTAGAAATCTGGCCAATTTTCTTAAATCCTCCAAACCGTGACTATCCAGGGTTGGGACCAGGAAGCAGAGTTGTAGTCTTACACACCTCTCTGCAGCTTCTCTCCCCCTGCCATCCCCTCATTACCCCATCCCCGTAGAGACGGTGCCTGCTCCCAGACCACCAATAACCAGTAAAAATCTATTTAAGCATAAAAATTCAAAAAGAAAAAATAATATAGCACCTTCAACTACACCACAGACTAAAACAGTTAAATGTGGTCTATTAAACATTAGGTCTCTCTCTTCTAAGTCCCTGTTAGTAAATGATATAATAATTGATCAACATATTGATTTATTCTGCCTTACAGAAACCTGGTTACAGCAGGATTAATATGTTAGTTTAAATGAGTCAACATCCTCGAGTCACACTAACTGCCAGAACGCTCGTAGCACGGGCCGAGGCGGAGGATTAGCAGCAATCTTCCATTCCAGCTTATTAATGAATGAAAAACCCAGACAGAGCTTTAATTCATTTGAAAGCTTGACTCTTAGTCTTGTCCATCCAAATTGGAAGTCCCAAAAAACAGTTTTATTTGTTATTATCTATCGTCCTCCTGTTAATGTGACTTTCTCTGTGAATTTTCAGACCTTTTGTCTGACTTAGTGCTTAGCTCAGATAAGATAATTATAGTGGGCGATTTTAACATCCACACAGATGCTGAGAATGACAGCCTCAACACTGCATTTAATCTATTATTAGACTAAATTGGCTTTGCTCAAAATGTAAATGAGTCCACCCACCACTTTTATCATATCTTAGATCTTGTTCTGACTTATGGTATGGAAATTGAAGACTTAACAGTATTCCCTGAAAACTCCCTTCTGTCTGATCATTTCTTAATAATATTTACATTTACTCTGATGGACTACCCAGCAGTGGGGAATAAGTTTCATTACACTAGAAGTCTTTCAGAAAGCGCTGTAACTAGTTTTAAGGATATGATTCCTTCTTTATGTTCTCTAATGCCATATACCAACACAGTGCAGAGTAGCTACCTAAACTCTGTAAGTGCGATAGAGTATCTCGTCAATAGTTTTACATCCTCATTGAAGACAACTTTGGATGCCGTAGCTCCTCTGAAAAAGAGAGCTTTAAATCAGAAGTGCCTGACTCCGTGGTATAACTCACAAACTCGCAGCTTAAAGCAGATAACCCGTAAGTTGGAGAGGAAATGGCATCTCACTAATTTAGAAGATCTTCACTTAGCCTGGAAAAAGAGTCTGTTGCTCTATAAAAAAGCCCTCCGTAAAGCTAGGACATCTTACTACTCATCACTAATTGAAGAAAATAGGAACAACCTCAGGTTTCTTTTCAGCACTGTAGCCAGGCTGACAAAGAGTCAGAGCTCTATTGAGCCGAGTATTCCTTTAACTTTAACTAGTAATGACTTCATAACTTTCTTTGCCAATAAAATTTTAACTATTAGAGAAAAAATTACTCATAACCATCCCAAAGACGTATCGTTATCTTTGGCTGCTTTCAGTGATGCCGGTATTTGGTTAGACTCTTTCTCTCCGATTGTTCTGTCTGAGTTATTTTCATTAGTTACTTCATCCAAACCATCAACATGTCTATTAGACCCCATTCCTACCAGGCTGCTCAAGGAAGCCCTACCATTATTTAATGCTTCGATCTTAAATATGATCAATCTATCTTTATTAGTTGACTATGTACCACAGGCTTTTAAGGTGG
Source organism: Thalassophryne amazonica (assembly GCF_902500255.1). Lineage (NCBI taxonomy): Eukaryota > Metazoa > Chordata > Actinopteri > Batrachoidiformes > Batrachoididae > Thalassophryne > Thalassophryne amazonica. Next base: position 20,236,500 of record NC_047116.1, read on the forward strand.
CAGTAATTAAACCATTACTTAAAAAGCCATCACTTGACCCAGCTATCTTAGCTAATTATAGGCCAATCTCCAACCTTCCTTTTCTCTCAAAAATTCTTGAAAGGGTAGTTGTAAAACAGCTAACTGATCATCTGCAGAGGAATGGTCTATTTGAAGAGTTTCAGTCAGGTTTTAGAATTCATCATAGTACAGAAACAGCATTAGTGAAGGTTACAAATGATCTTCTTATGGCCTCAGACAGTGGACTCATCTCTGTGCTTGTTCTGTTAGACCTCAGTGCTGCTTTTGATACTGTTGACCATAAAACTTTATTACAGAGATTAGAGCATGCCATAGGTATTAAAGGCACTGCGCTGCAGTGGTTTGAATCATATTTATCTAATAGATTACAATTTGTTCATGTAAATGGGGAATCTTCTTCACAGACTAAGGTTAATTATGGAGTTCCACAAGGTTCTGTGCTAGGACCAATTTTATTCACTTTATACATGCTTCCCTTAGGCAGTATTATTAGACGGCATTGCTTAAATTTTCATTGTTACACAGATGATACCCAGTTTTATCTATCCATGAAGCCAGAGGACACACACCAATTAGCTAAACTGCAGGATTGTCTTACAGACATAAAGACATGGATGACCTCTAATTTCCTGCTTTTAAACTCAGATAAAACTGAAGTTATTGTACTTGGCCCCACAAATCTTAGAAACATGGTGTCTAACCAGATCCTTACTCTGGATGGCATTATCCTGACCTCTAGTAATACTGTGAGAAATCTTGGAGTCATTTTTGATCAGGATATGTCATTCAAAGCGCATATTAAACAAATATGTAGGACTGCTTTTTTGCATTTATGCAATATCTCTAAAATTAGAAAGGTCTTGTCTCAGAGTGATGCTGAAAAACTAATTCATGCATTTATTTCCTCTAGGCTGGACTATTGTAATTCATTATTATCAGGTTGTCCTAAAAGTTCCCTGAAAAGCCTTCAGTTAATTCAAAATGCTGCAGCTAGAGTCATGACAGGGACTAGAAGGAGAGAGCATATCTCACCCATATTGGCCTCTCTTCATTGGCTTCCTGTTAATTCTAGAATAGAATTTAAAATTATTCTTCTTACTTATAAGGTTTTGAATAATCAGGTCCCATCTTATCTTAGGGACCTCATAGTACCATATCACCCCAATAGAGCGCTTCGCTCTCAGACTGCAGGCTTACTTGTAGTTCCTAGGGTTTGTAAGAGTAGAATGGGAGGCAGAGCCTTCAGCTTTCAGAGTTTTTCCTTCCCACTGTCGCCAAGTGCTTGCTCACAGGGGGTCGTTTTGACCGTTGGGGTTTTTCCGTAATTATTGTATGGCCTTGCCTTACAATATAAAGCGCCTTGGGGCAACTGTTTGTTGTGATTTGGTGCTATATAAATAAAATTGATTGATTGATTGATTGATTCTCCATGCGTCAGGAAGGGCATCCGGCGTAAAACATGCCAATTCGACATGTACATCCATCTTGGATTTGCTGTGGCGACCCCAAGTGGAAACAAGGGAGCAGCCGAAAGGTCTCTCTCTCTCTCTCTCTCTCTCTCTCTCTCTCTCAGATTAGATAGAACTTCTTGGGAAGTCTCCCTCAGGAAAATTGAGGTTGCAGCAGCATTGTATAGCAGCACACAGGGTAAGAAGCACACAGAGTATCAAAAGTGAAAAAAAAAAAAACAGTTTGCAAATATAAATACAAAGATGCAATATAAATACCAGATGTACTGATCAGTATTGTCTTACTGGCTACTACTGCTCCTCTCCTTCCCGTCCTCTTCCCAACAAACTGCATATTCATGAAGGCAATTGCCCTGAATGGACAATACAGTTCGTAACTCAGCATACAGGTGTATTTGCGAGGGCAATGGTGTTTGCTCATGTTTTTACTCACACAGACCCTTCGTAAAATCAGGTACAATGAATACTATAAAGCAGTGCAATAGAAGTGTGATAAAAGACTTGATATTCCAGATGAAACCTTTATGTTTTACAACATAAATAAGAGAGAGAAAAAATCTATATATATATCTATATATATATATATATATATATGTGTATGTGTGTGTGTGTGTGTGTGTGTGTGTGTGTAAAAAACAGAGTAAAATATGTGCTATAAATAAGCGGTTTAGAGCGTCATCAGAAACATACACTGATGTTAAAATAATTATATCAAACTTTTTTTCCCTTTCAATGGCTCAACTGCTACCCCCCCCCCACCCTCTTGTCATTTGCCTTGTGTTGACATCGCTCCTCCTAGTTCGTCTTCGGGCCTTTGAACTGAGCAGTTCTAAATAAAGCGAGTAGTTTTTCCACCACGAGATGCAGTGTGGGTCGCACTGGGAGTGGGACAGTCTGTTATTTTGCAGTCTGACCTGCATGATGGATCTGTCTGGACAGACTGACCTCAGAGTCGTCCACTGAAAATGGAGACAGCGCTGAGAACATATTGATCTCCACGTTCTCCCAAAGCACTGCAGGAATCCCGTCGTCCATTGCTGGAAATGGGTGAACAACATGGATAGGGGAAGGTGGAGGAGGGAGGATGAAGAGTAGAGAAGGAGATGGAGCTCAGAGGATGGCAGGAGTTTAACCCTCTGGGGTCCGAGGGCATTTTTCAGACAGTTCACTCGCCTGGCATAAATGTTTTATTATTGCTGTTAACGGCTCTCTCTGCATCCCACAATCAAGTTTTATGTCTCTTTTTTCAGGACAACCTGTGCTTTCAGAATATATATGTTTTTGTTGTGTTTTATAAGTGTAATAAAGGTTTACACTCAAAAATAGGGAAGTAAAAAATAAAGCGAAAAATAATTTTCCACACACATTTATTCAAAACACAGCAAACTATAATAAACAACTGTTTTGACACTTTATAAAGGTAATTTGAGGTCTTGTGTGAAAGACTGTACAACAAAAAGGTTCAAACAATAAACACAAATGCACATTTTGAACAATATATACAAAATGGTCTATGCATTTTGTTGTCCATTGGTATGGTAAACAGTGCTTTACGCAGAGAAAGCAACAGAGTTATCCAGTAACATTCACATGCAAACTAGTGGAGCAGTCCTGATAGTTACACACTCTTTGTTTGAGCACGTGAGATTGTCATCAGAGGCTCTCCGTCTGCTCCGTGTGCTCCTGCTTTCACTGATTGCTGTGCGTAATGGCGCAGGGCACACTGAGTATGTACTAATAGTATGTACTCATTGGAGCACCCATGGGGCTATTCAAAAGGGCCAACTAGTAGCACATCACTCCTGTAAACAATCTTTGGCTTTTCACATGAGGTAAATCTGCCCTATGATTGGATTTTGGAAAACCATGTGACGGTGAACCAATTCCGATTGGACACTTACATTGCACACATCATCACACAGCTTCTGTGAGGAGTACAAAGATGGCTGATGGCTGTCTCGAAAGTCCGCAGAGTTAACTTTTCAGCAAAAAAAAAAGTAAGTTTCTATCTCATGTCATTAAAAAGTTATTTATAATTTAATAAAGCTTGGTCTTAGCCGTCGTATACGTCGGCCCCAGAGGGTTAAAGTTGAAGTATGTATACTCCAGCGATTTTAATCTATAATTACACCATTTTTAACAAAGCATTAAAAGAATAATACTGCTTATTATGTTGACAAAAAGAACGTTTACAGCCTGATTTTTTTTACTTCTGTGCTGCTGCACACTGGTGTTGTCATGACTGACTTCGCCACATACATACATACACATAAAGCACAGCAGAGAAGACGTGCTGAAGAAGAATTCCTGTTAGCTCTTTTCTTTGTGCTGAAATCACCTGCGTGATGGTGAACCATGTGTGATTTCTAAGTGGTGCAAACACAACCTGCTATTTTGAGATGGCAGAGATGAACATCAGCGCTTCCGAAAAGCTTCTGCGTGGCCCTCGTTCACGTCATGCTGTTCTTGGCGTTGGCCAGAAGCGCTGTAGATGTGCAGCTTTACTATAAGAACTGAGAAGTTAGTTTTTTAAGTGTATGATGCAGTTAGAAAGCCTCAGTGCGCTGCAACGTGCATGGCGCAACAAAATCCTAAAACAAGAACGTGCCATCATATTTACGTGACAAATTACTATTTGAGAAGCTAAAATTTCAATCAAGCTGACATTTATTGTTCCATAATACATATAAACATTTACAGCTTTTCTACATATCCTGAAGCTAATCAGTCAACACATTCTTGCTCCCAACCCGCCACATTTTTTTTAACCAAATGTTAACATGATGATTATTTAGTAATGCGCAAGGAAACGCTAACCCTAATCATAATATTAACCATATAAATATGTGACAGGGTGGATGTGTTGGATCAGCACATCCAAACAGACCAATAACACACTGATTTTGGATTTGCTGGTGCTCCATCAGGAGGATTACGCCATAATCCGAGACCACCTACGAGTAACCAAGCTAAGGTCTGTACGTCACTACTTCAGCATTTGCGCTTGACATAACTCCTTTGGTTTTCTGTCTTTAGCCCGACATGCATTTCTGAACCATGTGTTGGTTCAAAAACAAGCTCTAGATTTTTTTGAAGATGTGTAATTTTCAGTATGAAGCTCAGGGGAACTTCAACGGTGCACCATCACGACTCTGTAGTTACCAGATAAGCTTGTTTGTATAGTCACTCAACTGCCAAATGAACCTTTGTGGCTTTGACTGTAACCCTGAAGTTTTGGTTGCCATAAAGCCGGTGTCGCCAACCAAACGGTCCCCCCTAAAAATCGGCCCACCCTGTCTTCACTGCACGTGTGTCATGAGCCGCGGTTCACTGATTATCACTGGAGCGCACAACTGCACTCCAGTTGTCATCTGTCTCTGACAGATATCTGAAGCTTTTCTACAACAATCATTTCCACACAAATTCAGCATTACTTCATCAGAAAAGTGGATGATGTGATCAGCGTGCCATGGCTACAGGAGCTGCTAGCTCATGCGTTCACTGTGCGTCGGTCATTTCAAAGGGTCATCGAGTTTCATCTCGTTTTTGCTTAAAATTGACTTTAGGATGATTTAAGAGGTTTCGCCTTGTCATCTGATGGTTAATAATCCCATGAATCCATTTGATTGCTTTGGGTGTAGAGAGTCCATCTGAGACAAGCTGCTGTGGTCCGAAATGACACATGCGCAGTGGAGGCAGGCGGACAGATTTTTAGGGGGGGACTGTTCGGTCTGCAACACTGGTGAAGGATCTCAACTTCTTAGGCTTTTCCTTTTTTTTGCAGTGTCAGTAAATCTGGAGCTCAGCAGTTCTCGGTCTATAGAGGTCAACATAAAGGCACAAGCTCTTTAGCCACTGCTCAAGAGAGGCTGTGCAGACTAGTCGCTCAGTCAGATAAATCAGTCCTATGACGATGATGCTTGGGGAGGTAATGGTCTAATGGTTAAGAAGTTGACTTCAGACCAGAAGATCCTCGGCTCAAACGCTAGTCTGGCCGGACAATCACTACGCAAGGTCCTTAATCCCCTAGTTTCTCCTGGTATGCAGTAAGCGCCTTGCATGGCAGCATCATCATCATCATCATCAATTTTATTTATATAGCGCCAAATCACAACAAACAGTTGCCCCAGTGCGCTTTATATTGTAAGGCAAGGCCATACAATAATTATGTAAAAACCCCAACGGTCAAAACGACCCCCTGTGAGCAAGCACTTGGCGACAGTGGGAAGGAAAAACTCCCTTTTAACAGGAAGAAACCTCCAGCAGAACCAGGCTCCGGGAGGGGCAGTCTTCTGCTGGGACTGGTTGGGGCTGAGGGAGAGAACCAAGAAAAATACATGCTGTGGAGGGGAGCAGAGATCAATCACTAATGATTAAATGCAGAGTGGTGCATACAGAGCAAAAAGAGAAAGAAACACTCAGTGCATCATGGGAACCCCCTAGCAGTCTAAGTCTATAGCAGCATAACTAAGGGATGGTTCAGGGTCACCTGATCCAGCCCTAACTATACGCTTTAACAAAAAGGAAAGTTTTAAGCCTAAGTAGAGAGGGTGTCTGTCTCCCTGATCTGAATTGGGAGCTGGTTCCACAGGAGAGGAGCCTGAAAGCTGAAGGCTCTGCCTCCCATTCTACTCTTGCAAACCCTAGGAACTACAAGTAAGCCTGCAGTCTGAGAGCAAAGCGCTCTATTGGGGTGATATGGTACTATGAGGTCCCTAAGATAAGATGGGACCTGATTATTCAAAACCTTATAAGTAAGAAGAAGAATTTTAAATTCTATTCTAGAATTAACAGAGATATGCAAGTGTTGTTGTTGCTGCAGAGTTGTGACGTGTTGTAACCCTACACGCTGACAAAGCGGCAAAGCAGGTCCTGTGTGTGTGCATGTGTGTGTGTCTGTCTGATTTTCATCAACTTTGGTGGGAATATTACTTGAACAGATATCTTAGCATGATTAACATTTGGAGAGGACCGAACAAAATGCCACAAAAATGTTTTTCGTGCCACATCATATTTTCTGCTATATCTCAGCAACCAGTGGGGCGAGGTGATGATCTGAACTTTATATTGATCAGCAATTTGACCGGTTAACACAGCCTAGGCTCGTGTGTCGTACATCACACTGACAAAGTGAGGAACCTTGGGGTAATTTTTGATCCTACATTGTCCTTTGACCCTCACATTAGAGATATTATGAGGACTGCTTTCTTCCACCTGTGAAATATAGTGAAGATTCGTCCCATCCTGTCTATGGCTGATGCTGAGACCCTGATTCATGCGTTTGTTTCTTCAAGATTGGACTACTGCAATGTTCTATTCTTTGGTTTACCGCAGTCTAGCATTAGGGCTCTCCAATTGGTTCAAAATGCTGCTGCCAGACTTTTGACACAAAGCAGAAAGTTCAACCACATTACACCCATTTTGGCGTATCTTCACTGGCTTCCTGTCCCAGTGAGATCAGATTTTAAGGTTCTGCTACTAGTCTATAAAACTGTTCACAGACTGGCACCTCCCTACCTAGCTGACCTAATTAAACCTTACGTACCAACCCGGGCTTTGCGTTCTCAGGGTGCAGGACTACTTTGTGTCCCTCGGGTGAATAAAAAGTCTGCGGGTCACAGAGCTTTCTCTTATCGTGCCCCTGTTCTGTGGAATGATCTCCCTGCATCAATAACACAGTCAGAATCTGTGGAGACTTTCAAGTCCAGACTTAAGATGCACTATTTTCCCTTTCGTATGGCTAGCATACTGGTATAGTATGTTATTATGCTTTTTACCCTTTTAAATTCATTTTATTAGGAAATGGAGCGTGCCGCGGCCTCAACTTTATCTAAAGTCTGGGTCTTTTAGTGAAGCGTAGGGCTAGTGGGCAGCGTCACCTTAGTATTTCTTCTGTTTTTCTTGTTTCTTAATAATAACAATTTATACTGTTTTTCTTGTATTTCTGATGCCCGATTCTGTTTTTTCTCTCTGTTTGAGGTGCGGCTCCATCCAGAGATGGGTGTGGGTGTCTATTTCTGCAACCCTCCTGTCCTGTGCACCAGCATGGACCTTGTGTCGGTCGCACAGCCCAAGCAGAGGGTCACCCCTTTGAGACTAGTCTGCTTGAGGTTTCTTCCTCAAATCATCACAGGGAGTTTTTCCTTACCGCTGTCGCCTGTGTGCTTGCTCTGGGGTTAGTAAGGTTAGACATTACTTGTGTGAAGCACCTTGAGGCAACTTTGTTGTGCTTTGGTGCTATGTAAATTAAATAAATTAAAGTTAAATAATTAGCAAAGTATTTGTGATTGATTGGTATAAGTGGTGTCATGATGAAGTCACAAGAAACTCATAAAAGGAAGTCACGTTTGTTGAAAGCATGCAGTTCTTTGAGTTTCATTTCTGTTTGTTTCTGTCAAGAATATGCATGAATTTTATTGTGGCTACAGATTGTTGCTGACAGCATTCCTTTGTTCTGGGGTTTTATTTTCAACACTATCAGCAGTTACTTGAACTCATCTTAACTTTTGTGATATAACAGTCGGCTTAAAAAGAAGTTGCACAACCCCGACCGATAGAGAAACGTAGCGGGCATAAACATGTTCATGGCCTTTGATTTGCTTCTGTTTCTGAAGAACACGTCAAAACACAAACATCTCGACTAAAAGACAAACTGTTCTGTCTGTTAGTTTCCGTCTGGTGCGTTCGTAAACAAGCACATGGTGATAAATGTCTTCCTTCTCTCAGATTCCTCGGTTCCAACCTTTATTCAGGCAAACAGCACTCGGAGAAACGCTCTTGTTTACGGGCACATCTTGCTCAGGCACACCTGGAAGAAAGAGCGTCTTCGGATTAAGGACCTGCACATCTGTAGAGCAGGTAGCACAGTGAGATAAGTCAGTCTAGCTGTAAGTAGGACTAGGCCTTGGCTGGGGAAGTAACCTATGTTGGACTGGCGTCCCGTCCAGAGGGAGTAAACAACAACAACAGCAGCAAAGGACCTCAAAGCCTCAAAGGCACCTCAGTGATGGCCATAAAGGCATGGGTGTAATTTGGTGGGGGATGGGGGGACATGTCCCCCCCACCTTTTCAACGAGGGGGGACAAAATATGGTATGTCCCCCCAACCTCCTGACATATATGTGTACTTGAAACATGCTATGTCAGTCTTATGTGCAAACCATGTCAGAATAGTATCTTTGTTTCTGCAAGTTTGTATTTTTAGCAGCACTGACTTGTTTACAACACCTGTTTCTTGTTTGTCACATTCGGAATTTTCTGGGACTGCATTTGCCCAGATTTGAAACCAAAAATAGTTGCCTCTATGGCAGGGGTGGCCAAGTTCGGTCCTTGTTTGCCACCTTCTTGACATTCTTAGTTGTCTCCCTGCTCCAACACACCTGAATCCAATGAAAGACTCGTTAGCAGACTTTTAATGAGCCTTTCATTGGATTCAGGTGTGTTGGAGCAGGGAGACAACTAAGAGTGTCAGGAAGGTGGCAAACGAGGACCGAACTTGGCCACCCCTGCTCTATGGACTAGTGTCTACACATAAGTATCAATGGACCATATGCTAATTTACTCAATTGTGAAAGTTAGAAAAGGAAATCAGAAAAAGCTATCTGGGACCTCAGAAAGCCCATCTGCAATTATTGCTTGATCTCCAAAATCAGTCTATGCAAACGAAATTATGTCAGTATGAGTGTTGTCATTACTCCCCAATCGGACCGGGAGTGACATGTTTAGCCGCATGTTCTCCTTGAATTGCTGGCTGTCTGAGTGGTGTCCAAAAAATTAAGTGGGCTTCATAGATAATTGGCAAAGCTTCTGGGGAAAACCTGGTCTTGTTAGGAGAGACGGCATCCATCCCACTTTGGATGGAGCAGCTCTCATTTCTAGAAATCTGGCCAATTTTCTTAAATCCTCCAAACCGTGACTATCCAGGGTTGGGACCAGGAAGCAGAGTTGTAGTCTTACACACCTCTCTGCAGCTTCTCTCCCCCTGCCATCCCCTCATTACCCCATCCCCGTAGAGACGGTGCCTGCTCCCAGACTACCAATAACCAGCAAAAATCTATTTAAGCATAAAAATTCAAAAAGAAAAAATAATATAGCACCTTCAACTGCACCACAGACTAAAACAGTTAAATGTGGTCTATTAAACATTAGGTCTCTCTAAGTCCCTGTTGGTAAATGATATAATAATTGATCAACATATTGATTTATTCTGCCTAACAGAAACCTGGTTACAGCAGGATGAATATGTTAGTTTAAATGAGTCAACACCCCCGAGTCACACTAACTGTCAGAATGCTCGTAGCACGGGCCGAGGCGGAGGATTAGCAGCAATCTTCCATTCCAGCTTATTAATTAATCAAAAACCCAGACAGAGCTTTAATTCATTTGAAAGCTTGACTCTTAGTCTTGTCCATCCAAATTGGAAGTCCCAAAAACCAGTTTATTTGTTATTATCTATCGTCCTCCTGGTCGTTACTGTGAGTTTCTCTGTGAATTTTCAGACCTTTTGTCTGACTTAGTGCTTAGCTCAGATAAGATAATTATAGTGGGCGATTTTAACATCCACACAGATGCTGAGAATGACAGCCTCAACACTGCATTTAATCTATTATTAGACTCTATTGGCTTTGCTCAAAAAGTAAATGAGTCCACCCACCACTTTAATCATATCTTAGATCTTGTTCTGACTTATGGTATGGAAATAGAAGACTTAACAGTATTCCCTGAAAACTCCCTTCTGTCTGATCATTTCTTAATAACATTTACATTCACTCTGATGGACTACCCAGCAGTGGGGAATAAGTTTCATTACACTAGAAGTCTTTCAGAAAGCGCTGTAACTAGGTTTAAGGATATGATTCCTTCTTTATGTTCTCTAATGCCATATACCAACACAGTGCAGAGTAGCTACCTAAACTCTGTAACTGAGATAGAGTATCTCGTCAATAGTTTTACATCCTCATTGAAGACAACTTTGGATGCTGTAGCTCCTCTAAAAAAGAGAGCTTTAAACCAGAAGTGCCTGACTCCGTGGTATAACTCACAAACTCGTAGCTTAAAGCAGATAACCCGTAAGTTGGAGAGGAAATGGCGTCTCACTAATTTAGAAGATCTTCACTTAGCCTGGAAAAAGAGTCTGTTGCTCTATAAAAAAGCCCTCCGTAAAGCTAGGACATCTTTCTACTCATCACTAATTGAAGAAAATAAGAACAACCCCAGGTTTCTTTTCAGCACTGTAGCCAGGCTAACAAAGAGTCAGAGCTCTATTGAGCTGAGTATTCCATTAACTTTAACTAGTAATGACTTCATGACTTTCTTTGCTAACAAAATTTTAACTATTAGAGAAAAAATTACTCATAACCATCCCAAAGACGTATCGTTATCTTTGGCTGCTTTCAGTGATGCCGGTATTTGGTTAGACTCTTTCTCTCCGATTGTTCTGAGTTATTTTCATTAGTTACTTCATCCAAACCATCAACATGTTTATTAGACCCCATTCCTACCAGGCTGCTCAAGGAAGCCCTACCATTATTTAATGCTTCGATCTTAAATATGATCAATCTGTCTTTGTTAGTTGGCTATGTACCACAGGCTTTTAAGTGTGCAGTAATTAAACCATTACTTAAAAAGCCATCACTTGACCCAGCTATCTTAGCTAATTATAGGCCAATCTCCAACCTTCCTTTTCTCTCAAAAATTCTTGAAAGGGTAGTTGTAAAACAGCTAACTGATCATCTGCAGAGGAATGGTCTATTTGAAGAGTTTCAGTCAGGTTTTAGAATTCATCATAGTACAGAAACAGCATTAGTGAAGGTTACAAATGATCTTCTTATGGCCTCGGACAGTGGACTCATCTCTGTGCTTGTTCTGTTAGACCTCAGTGCTGCTTTTGATACTGTTGACCATAAAATTTTATTACAGAGATTACAGCATGCCATAGGTATTAAAGGCACTGCGCTGCGGTGGTTTGAATCATATTTGTCTAATAGATTACAATTTGTTCATGTAAATGGGGAATCTTCTTCACAGACTAAAGTTAATTATGGAGTTCCACAAGGTTCTGTGCTAGGACCAATTGTATTCACTTTATACATGCTTCCCTTAGGCAGTATAATTAGACGGTATTGCTTAAATTTTCATTGTTACGCAGATGATACCCAGCTTTATCTATCCATGAAGCCAGAGGACACACACCAATTAGCTAAACTGCAGGATTGTCTTACAGACATAAAGACATGGATGACCTCTAATTTCCTGCTTTTAAACTCAGATAAAACTGAAGTTATTGTACTTGGCCCCACAAATCTTAGAAACATGGTGTCTAACCAGATCCTTACTCTGGATGGCATTACCCTGACCTCTAGTAATACTGTGAGAAATCTTGGAGTCATTTTCGATCAGGATATGTCATTCAGAGCGCATATTAAACAAATATGTAGGACTGCTTTTTTGCATTTACGCAATATCTCTAAAATCAGAAAGGTCTTGTCTCAGAGTGATGCTGAAAAACTAATTCATGCATTTATTTCCTCTAGGCTGGACTATTGTAATTCATTATTATCAGGTTGTCCTAAAAGTTCCCTAAAAAGCCTTCAGTTAATTCAAAATGCTGCAGCTAGAGTACTGACGGGGACTAGAAGGAGAGAGCATATCTCACCCATATTGGCCTCTCTTCATTGGCTTCCTGTTAATTCTAGAATAGAATTTAAAATTCTTCTTCTTACTTATAAGGTTTTGAATAATTAGGTCCCATCTTATCTTAGGGACCTCGTAGTACCATATCACCCCAATAGAGCGCTTCGCTCTCAGACTGCAGGCTTACTTGTAGTTCCTAGGGTTTGTAAGAGTAGAATGGGAGGCAGAGCCTTCAGCTTTCAGGCTCCTCTCCTGTGGAACCAGCTCCCAATTCAGGTCAGGGAGACAGACACCCTCTCTACTTTTAAGATTAGGCTTAAAACTTTCCTTTTTGCTAAAACTTATAGTTAGGGCTGGATCAGGTGACCCTGAACCATCCCTTAGTTATGCTGCTATAGACGTAGACTGCTGGGGGGTTCCCATGATGCACTGTTTCTTTCTCTTTTTGCTCTGTATGCACCACTCTGCATTTAATCATTAGTGATCGATCTCTGCTCCCCTCCACAGCATGTCTTTTTCCTGGTTCTCTCCCTCAGCCCCAACCAGTCCAGCAGAAGACTGCCCCTCCCTGAGCCTAGTTCTGCTGGAGGTTTCTTCCTGTTAAAAGGGAGTTTTTCCTTCCCACTGTAGCCACGTGCTTGCTCACAGGGGGTCGTTTTGACCGTTGGGGTTTTACATAATTATTGTATGGCCTTGCCTTACAATATAAAGCGCCTTGGGGCAACTGTTTGTTGTGATTTGGCGCTATATAAAAAAATTGATTGATTGATTGATTGATTAGTGCCACTTCGAAAATTAAATTCATGATAAGTAATTTATCCTAAACTTATGATCTGTTGTTTTTTCAAACTTATGCAAAAACAAATCTTGAGAAAAAAATACAGTATGCGATAGTTAATAATTATTAAGAGCCTGTTCTTTCATATTTATGAATACATTTTACTACATTGCAGTTGTTTTTTTTGTTTTTTTAAATGAAAACTCAGCCTATCATTCTTTTTGAGTTCTACACATGTGGTGATACCTTATTTACACCAGGATGTTAATAAAATCAATGCTGGCTATTCTCAGAATAAAGTCCTTATATCCACAGTTTCAAATTGCAGAAGTCAAATGGTGTCCACTTTATGGTCTTCTCAAAACATTAAAATTACTGTTCTGGATGCTCAGAATGCACCTGAGCTTATCTAGAAACCGTTGGCTTCTGGGGGCCTAAAGCAGCCCCCAGACCCCGGCCTATGGGCTTCGGCCCTGTGGGCCTCGCACTTTGTCCCCCCAGTTTCTAGTTCTAAATTGTGCCCTTGCATGAAGGCATGTGCAGGGTTCTCACTTTCTCCTGCCAGACTGATCCGGTAACCCGCTGGTCATAAATGGGCCTCATGAAACACTCTTTCTCTCTGAGCAAAGCCTCTGTACTTGTCTGGTTGGATTGACTTTGTGGCTGCACACAGTTCATGCACAGTTTGAGTGCTGCAGGGTCTCTTGTTTGTCACAATGACCCCACTTTGTTAGTGACCAACTAGTGTTCCATTAAGAAAAACACACACCCAAACACCACCTGCTCCTCTGAGGAGTAAACACGGCGTATAACTCCTGTTGTGCAGCGTGTTGTGTTGTGGTTATGTATGCTCGAGGTGGGCAACACGTCCCAGATGTTACACCCGCTGATCTCCAGGAGTGTTTCTCCCTCTTGTGTTGTTACTCCAAGAGTGCTGACCTTTGATTAAAGTTTGGTCCACCCTGAACACACATCCTTGATATAAATACACAGCTACTGTAGGCAAAAACTGCTCCCCAAGGCTGTCTTGAGATAGGGGCGGAGCCTGAAGAGAATCACGACAAATGGGAGATGTAGTGCAAAGGTAAACACATTTTACTGCCCTGAAATGGAGAAGAGGGCAAAAAGGTTGTGTGTATTATTCAGGACATGTTGGTGTAGCATCAGGGATTGCGCCCCCCTTCAGTGTGCGGGTGTAACAGGAAGACAGGGGGCAGGAAGGAGAGGAGCAGTAGTAGCCAGTAAACCAGTAGCGAGCACTGTTTCTGGTATTTATATTTGTGTATTTATATTTAGATTTGCAAATTGTTTTTTTTTTTTACTTTGACGTTTGATACTCTGTGTGCTTCTTACCCTGTGTGCTGCTATACAATGCTGCTGGAAATGCAATTTCATTGAGGGAGTTTTCCAAGGGATTAATAAAGTTTGATCTAATCTAATCTAATCTAACATTGGTCCATACAGATCTTTAGCACTCCAGAGCTGGTGGGAGCACGACACACCATTTCTTCTGTTTTACATCCATTGCTAAACCTTAGTTGACTACATCGATTAACCTTATGTCAAACCTCAAACTATTTTTTATAACAAACTGGACAGGTGCAGTTAAAAGTCAACATTTCACATGCAGATTTTATTTTAATCTTTCGGAAAATAATTTGTTGCAGAACTATGCCTACATATGTTGCTAGAATTAACTTTTCCGCCATTGTTTGAAGTCGCCGCTTGGGCTTGGTATGGTTAGTCATTTGGTTGAAGGTCAAGATCATTCAACTCAAGATAAAGGAAATGGTTTTTAACCCAGTTTGGACTGAACTTGTCACATATTATAGGTGGATTCTGGAATTGCATTGGTTGGCAAAGTAAGCCAAAGGTCAAACATTGGACTGAAGGTCAAGGAATTTGATTTTCAAGTGAGTTGTGGAATTGCCCTTGCAGGCAAGGTAAGCCAAAGGTCAGTCATTTGGGTGATGTTCAGTATCAGTGGGATCAAGTAATTAGATTTTTGAGCCCAATTTGATCCAAACAGGGCACATATTCATTGGTGGATGTTGGTATTGCTTTGGCATGCAAGGTAAGACAAAGGTCAATCAATTTAAGTAAAAGTCAATGCCATTAGGGTCAAAGTCAAGGAATTTCATTTTCAGTCCAGTGTGGACACATCATATAGCTTGTAGGTACGTTCTGGAATTGCCCTGGCAGGCAAGGTCAGTCAAAGGTCAATAATTTGGGTGAATTTTAAGGTCACTGAAGTCATGGTCAAGTATTTTGGTTTTCAACCCAATTTGGTGCAAACAGGACACATATTTATAGGTGGATTTTGGAATTGCTTTGGCATGCAAGGTAAGACAAAGGTCAATCATTTGGGTGAAGGTCAAGGTCAAGTAATCTGATTTTCAACCCATCTTCAGCAAACTTGGCAAATATTTTTAGGTGGATTCTGGAATGACCCTGGCCGGTCAATCATTTGGATGAAGATCAAGGTCACTGGGGTTGAGGAAACTGGGTTCATTGATCAGATTTTCACCAGACAACAAATCACATTGTTTACATGGAAAATGTATCGTAAACAACAACAACAAAAACACATCCTTATTGATGCTATGGACCATATCACCAATAAGGATTTTTTTTAATGAAGATGATGATGATGAAGATGCATCTTAGTATTGCCTAGTTCCCCCAAAAGTGAGGTGAAGAAGACTACAGGAGGCATTTTTGTTTTTTGGACACAGACCAAATATGACAAACCACAAATCAAATCTCACCCAAAACAACTTTCCCATCAAATATTCAATCTAATGACATCTCATTAAACATCTTCATGTTGAAAGAGTAATCTGTCAATCTTATTAAGTGAACCACTGAACACACTGCAGCGTCCCAGTTTGATAACATCTGATCCTGGAGCCAAACACCTGTGTGCGTATGAGTCAGAACCCTCTATGAGGAGCTGTTTACCGTGACACATTCACTGACACGTAAACTTCAAATATGGGCTCCCACATTCCAAGGTGAAGGCTTCTTATGACTACTGCTGCAGGGAAACATTCCTGTAAGCTACTATTGTGGATTATGTATGTGGGAAGACGCAGAGTGATTGTTCCAAATGATAGAACATGCTGTGACCTGATTGTTGATTGCTGCTTAGGAAATACCTGGCAAGGTGGCTTTTATCGTGGGAAATGTCAAATCACACTAAAAGATAATGTTGGTGCTTCTGACCATTCTAAAACAGACCCCATCCTCTGAGGAATGGATAGAAAATCAGCATTTATACTTCAACAGCTGTGTCTCTTCTCTTACAAAATACGTTTAGTGACTCCTTCCCAAGTGCAGGACCAACAGACTGAAAAACTCCTCACTCAGGGGGAGGAGGAGTAACAGGAAGACAGGGGACAGGAAGGAGAGGAGCAGTAGTAGCCAGTAGAGGTGGGCGGCTCGATCCTAATATCGATAATATCGATACCAACGCTGGTATTGATATCGAACGATCCTTGTGTAAAAAGATCGATACTCAAGCTTTTTTCTCTCCTGCACGCACTGACTGCTGCACACGCAGATTCATCAAAGTCTACTCTCTGTCTGTAAGAGCAGCGCTGGTCTGTGTCACACAACACAGAGCAGCGCACCCTCCCCCCTCTGGTCTTTTGTTGTTGCGCCGTCACGTGGCTCACTGGTGCCAGCCAACAGCCATGCAGGTAGTCTCAGCCTGACCCGCCCACTCAGTGCTCTCCTCAAGTCAGCCCTCTACCACAGAAGATTTTGTTTTAAGTTGTGTTGAGTGATTTTTTTTAAACAAAAATGTTGATTGTGATAATAAAGTATTTTGTTGTCACGTACAATGTTTGGTGAAATTCTATCCTAGGTCTTTTGGATCCTTTGGATCTATGAAGCTTAAATGTGAAAAAGTATCGGTATTGGTATCGATATCAGCGATACTGGGCCTGTATTTACTTGGTATCGGATCAGTACCAAAATTCCCGGTATCGCCCACCTCTAGTAGCCAGTAAACCAGTAGTGAGCACCATTTCTGGTATTTATATTTTCAAATTGTTTTTTACTTTCACTTTTGATACTCTGTGTGCTTCTTACCCTGTGTGCTGCTATACAATGCTGCTGGAACATCAATTTCCCTGAGGGAGTCTTCCCAAGGGATCAATAAAGTTCAATCTAATCTAATCTATCCATGACATGGCAGTGACATTCACGTCTCAGGTTGCCTCAGCCTTTGACATCAAAAGACACCTGGGGAGAGCTTATGGAGGCATGAGGTCCCTGGAAAAGATTGAAATGTTGGTATAATAAAAAATTAACAAGATTGCCAAAATTTTGCCTGCTGTGTGTGTAAAACCAAGCAAACGTTGTGCTAATCTTACCTCAATAATCATTGAGAAGCAAGTCATACGATGATGTTTCTGAAGCTTGGAGCAGAGTCCTCTTCTTACTCAGTGGTGGCTTGTTCATTAAGTGTCTGATATGTTTTGGATGTCTGGATATTTAGGGCTGAATCCACACTTTCTTTGTTACTGTTGCTGTTTGATCCAGTAGCAGATGGCAGCAGCTGCTAGTCATTCTGAAGAACCGTGTCACCGTTTTGGATCCAGATGATACTTTGTCACATTCCGCCTAAACCTACCATCCCTGGTTCTCAAGACCAGGCACCTAAGTGGCTCTACTCTACTCTTTTCTACTCTTCTATTTTACTCTTCCTTTTTAGATATTTAGATATACCTTAGTGTACTAGCATAGTTCCACCTTAGAACTGGAACATAATATATAAGATAAACCTTACTGAATTTTCATGTCCTGTTGCATCCTATTGGGTCGTCCCATATGTGACTTGAATTCCCTGAAAAATCTTGTTTTATTTGGAAATCATTCAAGCTGCTGTTTTTACTTTAATACTTTTTTATTTTATTATATGATATGGAAGAAGCAAAATCATATTTGAGTGTACGAAACATACACCATCCATCCTTCCATCCATTTTCTATACTCGCTTACTACAATTAAGGGCCACGGGGGGGTGGAGCCTATCATGTACGGCGGTTATAGGGCGTGAGGCGGGGTTCACCCTGGACAGGACGCCAGTCTGTCGCAGGGTCACATATAGACAGACAAACACATTCATGCCCACATGCACACCTACAGACTATTTAAAGTTTCCAATCCACCAAACCTGCATGTGTTTGGATGTGGGAGGAAGCCGGAGCACCCGGAGAGAACCCACACAGACATGGGTAGAACACGCAAACTCCACACAGAAAGGGCGGGAATCGATCTCACAATCTGCATTTGAGGCATAATAAATAATGTAATCATAAGTGTCTGAATATAATTCTACTTTATAGTTGACAATTTCATCCCAAGGTTTGAATGAAATCTATTCAAGGTCCAAACTATTAGTAATTCTAATCCAATTACATTTGTTCCGCAAATCTGATTGGTTAATCGTGTGAGATTTCTGACCATAAAACATCACGTGGATGGTGGCAAAATATTCAGCCGTTTCACATTTGATGTATTACTCCGTGCCCTGACCGCCATTGCTACACAGATGTCAATAATGGCGCTGTCAGCTGAGGACGAGAGAAACTAGTGCAGCGACGACGACAATGGCGAAATGGGTGAATTTAATCTATCATACGAAAGTACTGATGTGGATTCAATACAGAATTACTCAATACAGATGGAGAAATCTGTGGGTCTGCTCATAGAATTTCCAGTTTGGCATGAAGACGCTGTTGCTACGGTAAGCTTCGCCGACAGAATTGCTTACAAAAAAATAAACTGTGCAAACCATGGAACTGGATTAGAATGGGAATAACCCCGTGTGTCTGATGATTTGCAGCCGTTAATCATCAGACACAACAGGGTTATTCCTTAACACCATGAAAAAGTCATTTAATTTTCCTGCAAACAACACACAAAAAAAAAACAAAGTTAATGTCCTCGGTGGATGAAAGGAATCATTTTTGACTAATCACTATGTTTATTGGTGTGTTATCTTAATTCTCTTTATCTACTGAGGACCTGTACAACAGAACTGCTCCATATCAGGGTTCACCTTCAGTATTTTAAGGTCACAGGTGGGTGGCGTTAAACAACTCTTACCGCTAACACAATGGGTTGAAACATGAGCACAAAACAGCTCAAAGGCAAAGAAGTGCAACCTGACTTGATTTGAGGTGGCAGGCCGTGACGTTAACCGAGACGATGTGAAAACCGGCGTAGCACCTGCGCCGCCATCGTGTTAGCCCTGTTTGACTTTTCTCCTCCACTTACCGTCACTCGCTCCGCTCCATTCTCAACATGTCACTCTTGATTTGGTTTTGAGTTTTATGCAAATGGCGGCCTTCTGAAATGACAAAGTACTCGTCGTGTGCACGCACAGTCCTGGCCCTCCAACTGCTCTAACATCAAATGGAATCCAACTTTCAAATGCACTGAATCGACAAGTCAAGTCAAGCGCCAAATCGTGCATCGCGTTCAGTAAAATCTGAATCGAGTTTCAGTTTATCTCTTAAGTCAGTGGCTTATAAACTGTGGGGCATGGTGCCAGAGTTCTTTGGGGGGCACAAAAAAATAACTGTAAACGTTGTTAACCAACAAAAGAAGAAGGGAAAAAAAAGGAAAAAGAAAACATTGTTAGCAAACATGCCAGGAGCAAAATGGATAAATTTTTAGTGCGTAAATCTACCAGTGAGAAGACGGAGTTTGGGGCAACCAAAAAAAGAAGAAAGTAGAGGACGCCTGTGTGCGTCAAAGACCCAGACTCACACTAAACAAGAGGTGAGACTCAATGAGAGACTAAATATGTATAAAAATGTAATATTATTCATGTTAAAAGTGAAAGAATAGAAAGTAAAAAAAAAAAAATTAAAATGTATGAAAAGGGTGTAAAATGTGTGAAAGAATAGAAAGCTTTTAAAAAACATATTTAAAATGTTTGAAAAGGGTGTAAAATGTGTGAAAGAACAAAGTTTTTTTTTTAAAAACACATTTAAAATATTTGAAAAGGGTGTAAAATGAGTGAAAGAATAGAAATTTTTTTAAAAACACATTTAAAGTGTTTGGAAAAGGTGTAAAATGTGTGAAAGAATAGAAAGTTTAAAAAACACATTTAAAATGATTGAAAAGGGTGTAAATGTGTGAAAGAATAGAAAATTAAAAAAAAACACATTTAAAATGTTTGAAAAGGGTGTAAAATGTGTGAAAGAATAGAAAGTTTTTTAAAAAACACATTTAAAATGTTTGAAAAGGGTGTAAAATGTGTGAAAGAAGAGAGTTTTTTAAAAACACATTTAAAATGTTTGAAAAGGGCGTAAAATGTGTGAAAGAATATAAAGTTTTTTTAAAAAAACACATTTCAAATGTTTGAAAAGGGCGTAAAATGTGTGAAAGAATAGAAAGTTTTTTAAAAATACATTTAAAATGTTTGAAAAGGGCGTAAAATGTGTGAAAGAATATAAAGTTTTTTTAAAAAAACACATTTCAAATGTTTGAAAAGGGTGTAAAATGTGTGAAAGAATAGAAAGTTTTTTAAAAAACACATTTAAAATGTTTGAAAAGGGTGTAAAATGTGTGAAAGAAGAGAGTTTTTTAAAAACACATTTAAAATGTTTGAAAAGGGCGTAAAATGTGTGAAAGAATATAAAGTTTTTTTAAAAAAACACATTTCAAATGTTTGAAAAGGGCGTAAAATGTGTGAAAGAATAGAAAGTTTTTTAAAAACACATTTCAAATGTTTGAAAAGGGCGTAAAATGTGTGAAAGAATAGAAAGTTTTTTAAAAACACATTTCAAATGTTTGAAAAGGGCGTAAAATGTGTGAAAGAATAGAAAGTTTTTAAAAAACACATTTTAAATGTTTGAAAAGGGCGTAAAATGTGTGAAAGAATAGAAAGTTTTTTTAAAAACACATTTAACATGTTTGAAAAGGGCGTAAAATGTTGTGTGGGCCGCCAGAAAAGGAGGTACTGCTGGCCCACCACCAGAGGGCGCCCTGCCCGAAGTGCGGGCTTCGGGCACGAGAGGACGCTGCCACCACGCAGGAGCCACTGGAGTGACAGCTGTCACTCATCACCCTTACCAGCTGTCACTCATCACCACTCATCATCATCAACCATCCCATAAAAGCCAGACAACATCTCCACCTCACTGCCGAGATATCGTCTACCTCTAAGGTAATACCTCAGCCGTGATTGTGCCGTGCGCACATTACTTTTCTATTCTGTGATATTGTTTCAGGAGACTACTCACTGTTGTCGTCTGGCGGAGTGCGGAGTGGTGACAAAGTGAAGGGCGTTCACTTGTCACACCGAACTGCAGAGACAACCGGAGTTGAACTGTGTTGTAGGTGGAGGTGTTGTTCCCACCTGGAAAGAAACACTTGCTGACTGATTACTGGGTGTGTTTTCACACACTCTTTACATCTTTTTTTCTGCTTCCTGCCAGCAGTACCAGATCTGGCAGCTGAAGACGGTGGCCACCTGGGGACTCAGGACTTGGCGTCTCCAGTGTGTTTCCAGATCCGGTGGCAGTGGAGATCGTGTGGGGTCCGGCTCTTCTCTGGACGGTGCTCTCCTATCCTCGAGCCTGCCCACATGGCATCTTCGTGTAATTATCTGTAATCCAAATTCTGGTTCTGTCTGTATTCCGTTGTGCACATTTACAACAGTAAATTGTTATTTATTGGCTCATCCATTGTCCGGTTCCTTTGCGCCCCCTGTTGTGGGTCCGTGTCCCTACACTTTCCTAACAGGATATCTCGGCCAATGTCATGGATTCCGAGGGGCGTCAACCATCTGTTGAACATCCAATGGAAGAGCAGGGTGCACAGGCGCCAGCAGGAGGCGCGTTAAGTGAGTTGCAGCGCATCTTAACCGCCTTCATTGCTCGGATGGACTTAGTGACCGAGCAGAGCAATATACTCAATCGCAGGATGGAGGCTCTCACCGCGGAGGTGGAAGCATGCACAGGGCGCGGCTGCAGCTCCTCCTCCTGCTGTCCTGGTGCCGAATATAGACATTCCACTGGTCGTTCAACGAACCCCCCCACCGTCCCCTGAAGCATACATAAGTCCCCCGGAACCATACGGAGGTTGTGTAGAGACGTGCGCAGACTTCTTAATGCAGTGTTTGCTCGTCATTACACAGCGTCCCGTGATGTACGTGTCAGACTTCAGTCGGGTGGCTTATGTAATTAATTTGCTTCGAGGTGAGGCACGCGCCTGGGCTACGGCGCTTTGGGAGCAGAATGCACGGCTCCTAACGGTGTATACTGAGTTTGTGAGGGAGTTCAGACTGGTGTTCGATCACCCACATAGAGGCGAGACCGCTTCAACGGTGCTGCTGTCTATGGGACAGGGGCGTCGGAGTGCAGCCGAGTATGCAGTCGACTTCCGCATTGCGGCTGCGAGGTCCGGCTGAAATGCTGCTGCATTCTGCGCCGCCTTTGTAAACGAACTGTCTCTGGTCCTCAAGGAGCATCTGGTGGCCAAGGACGAGCCGCGGGATTTGGATGGGCTTATTGATCTGGTCATACGATTAGACAATCAGTAAGAACAACGCCGTCGGGAGCGAGACAAAGGACGTGGCCGGGCATGTGCCGTCCCTCTCCCTTCCGGGTCCGAAAAGGTTTCGCCCTTCCCATGCTCCACAGCCTCAGCGCTTCTTGGGGCAACAGCTCCCCTGCTGGCATTGTTAGGGAGACGAGCAGGGCCAAAAGGAGATCAGATGACAGAATGAGGAGGCTGGCCCACGGGGAGTGTTTTCTCTGCAGCTCAAAAGAGCATATACAGAAAAACTGCCCCAAACGGCCAAAATGACAACACTCGCCTTTAGAGACTGGGCTAAGGGTGGGTCATAACATTCACGTGGGACATACACGCATATCTGCACATCTCCCAGTTAAGATCCTGAGTGGGGATCTAACCCTTCAGGCCCCAGCACTGGTGGACACGGGGTCAGAAGGAAATCTGCTGGACAGCAGATGGGCAAGGGAAGTAGGGCTCCCTCTAGTGGCACTCCCTTCACCATTGAAGGTGCAGGCACTAGATGGCACCCTTCTCCCTTTAATCACACACAAGACACTGCCAGTAACTCTGGTAGTGTCTGGGAATCATCGGGAGGAGATTGAGTTTTATGTGACTCCTTCTACCTCCCGCGTGATTTTGGGATTCCCATGGATGATTAAACACAATCCCCGGATTGATTGGCTGTCTGGGGTTGTGGCTCACTGGAGCGAAACCTGCCACCGGGAGTGTTTAGGATTCTCGGTTCCCCCCTGTTTGGCTACTAATGAGGAGGTTAAAGTCCCCCCCAATCTTATGGCGGTGCCTGAGGAGTACCACAATCTTGCTGACGTCTTGAACAAAGATCTGGCACTCACTCTTCCCCTGCACCATCTGTATGATTGTGCCATAGATTTGATCCCGGGCGTTGAGTACCCGTCCAGTCGACTGTACAACCTCTCACGTCCTGAGCGCGAATCAATGGAGACCTACATCCGGGACTCATTAGCTGCGGGCTGATCCGAAACTCCACCTCCCCGATGGGTGCTGGTTTCTTTTTTGTGGGCAAGAAAGACGGCGGACTCCGTCCATGCATTGACCTATAGGGGGCTGAATGACATAATGGTTCGCAATCGATACCCATTGCCCCTGTTAGATCAGTGTTCACGCCCCTGCATGGAGCCAAAATCTTCACCAAACTGGATCTGAGAAATGCTTATCACCTGGTTCGGATCCGGAAGGGAGACGAATGGAGACGGCATTTAACACCCCGTTAGGTCACTTCGAGTACCTTGGTCATGCCGTTCGGCCTCACTAACGCCCCCCGCGACGTTCCAGGTATTGATAAATTACCTCTTGCAAGACTTCCTGCACCGATTCGTCTTCGTATATCTAGACGATATACTCATCTTCTCCCCGGATCCTGAGACTCATGTTCAGCATGTACGTCAGGTCCTGCAGCGGGTGTTGGAGAACCAGCTGTTTGTGAGGCGAGAGGGAGAGTGCGAGTTTCCACCGCACTTCTTGTCCTTCCTGGGGTTTATCATATCCTCCAACTCCGTCGCCCCTGATCCGGCCAAAGGTTGCGGCGGTGAGAGATTGGCCCCAAACCTACAAGCCGTAGGAAGCTGCAACAGTTCCTCGGCGTTGCAAATTTCTACACAGGTTCATTAAGGGCTACAGTCAGGTAGTTAGCCCCCTGACAGCCCTGACCTCCCCAAAAGTCCCCTTCACCTGGTCGGATCGGTGTGAAGCCGAGTTTAGGGAGTTGAAACACCGGGTTTCAACTGCACCAGTCTTGGTGCAGCCCGATCCTAGCCGCCAGTTTGTGGTTGAAGTGGACGCCTCTGACTCAGGGATAGGATCCGTGTTGTCCCCAGGACCGGAGAGTCCGACAAGGTTCTCCACCCATGTGCCTATTTTTTCACGCAGGTTGACCCCGGCTGAAAGGAACTATGACGTGGGCAATCGGGAACTCCTCGCGGTGTGAAAAGAGCTCTTGAGGAGCGGAGACATCTGTTGGAGGGAAGCTTGCGGCACCATTTACGGTTTTCATGGACCATCGGAACCTGGAGTACATCAGGACCGCCAAGCGGTCTGAACCCAGGCAAGCCCGCTGGTCACTATTCCTTTGGGCGTTTTGACTTCCGGATCACCTATCGCCCCGGGACCAAGAACCAACGATCTGATGCCCTGTCCCGGGTTCACGAAGAGGAGGGTCAAGAGACCGAGCTGCCGGATCCACCGAAGCCCATTATTCCCGAGTCACTATCGTGGCCCCCCTCACCTGGCGACGTAGAGAATAGACTGTCCGGACCCCGGGGAAACGGCCCAAGAACCGTCTCTACATCCACCAGAAGCCAGACCCGGCTGTCCTGGACTTCTGTCACGGTTCCAGGCCTCTCTGTCATCCAGGGGGTGTGGAAGAACCGTGGCAGTGGTCCGGCAGCGCTTCTGGTGTGCATACCATGGAGGCTGACGTCCGGGAATACATCCAGGCCTGTCCCACCTGTGCCAGGGGCAAGGCGGACCATTCTAAGACTCAAGGACTTCTTGCAACTGCTCCCGGTGCCTTCATCGCCCCTGGTCCCACATCGGTCTGGATTTTGTTTACAGGGCATCCTACGTCCAGGGCATGACAACCATCTTTACGATAGTGGACCGATTGGCCAAGGCAGCCCACTTCGTGGCCCCTCCCGAAGCTCCCACGTCGTACGTCTGCATGGGATACCAACAGACATTGTCTCAGATCGTGGTACCCAGTTCTCCTCTCAAGTCTGGAGGAGTTTCTGTAGAGAACTGGTTTGCCCTCCGTGAGCCTCTCGTCTGGGTATCACCCACAGACGAACGGACAGGCAGAACGGGCCAACCAGGAGTTGGAGCAGGCCCTACGATGTGTGACATCTGCGCACCCGACGACCTGGACGTGAACATCTGGCCTGGATCGAGTATGCGCATAATAGTCAGGTGTCCTCCGCCACCGGCCTCTCCCCGTTTGAGGTAGTGTTTGGGGTACCAGCCCCCATTGTTCCCGTGGTGGAGGGAGAGGTCGGGTGTGCCCTCGGTCCCAGGCCCACCTGCGACGTTTGCCGTCGGGTGTGGTGCACCGCCTGTTCTGCCTTGTTGAAGGCCCGGACGAGGGCTAAAAGCCCATGCAGACCGCCGGCGTTTCCCCGGCCCCTGCCATATCAGCCCGGGCAGAGGTGTGGTTGTCAACGAAGGACATCCCCCCTACAAGTGGACTCCCCCAAGTTGAAGGAACGGTTCATCGGTCCCTTCAAAATTGTCAAGGTCCTCAGTCCGGCCGCAGTGAAGCTCCAACTCCCAGCTTCAATGCGGATCCACCGGTTTTCATGTGTCCAGGATCAAACCTCGCCACACCCTCACCCCCTCTGTGCTCCCGGACAGCACCGCCTCCTGCCCGGATCATCGACGGGGGAGTCCGGCCTTGGACTGTGCTCCGGCTCCTGGACGTCCGTCGGAAGGGCCGGGGGTTCCAGTACTTGGTGGACTGGGAGGGGTATGGCCCTGAGGAACGCTCCTGGGTGAAGAGGAGCTTCATCCTGGACCCGGCCCTCCTGGCCGAACTTCTACAACTCGTCACCCCCGACAAGCCGGGTCGGGCGGTCTCCTCTTTCCAATGGTCCATGAAACCGTTAAATGGTTGCCGCAGCTCCCTTCAACAGATGTCTCCACTCCTCAGAGCCTCTTTCACCGCGAGGAGTCCCCGAGTGCCCACGTCATAGTTCCCTTCAGCCGGGTGGTCAACCTGCATGAAAAATAGGCACATGGGTGGAGAACCTTGTCGGACTCTCCCGCTCTGGGACAACACGGGATCCTATCCCTGAGTCAGAGGCGTCCACTTCAACCACCAAACTGGCGGCTAGGATCGGGCCTGCACCAAGACTGGTGCAGTTGAAACCCGGCGTTTCAAACTCCCTAAACGCGGCTTCGCCACGATTCCGACCAGTTGTGAAGGGGACTTTTGGGGAGGTCGGGGCTGTCAGGGGGCCTAAACTACCTGACTGTAGCCCTAATGAACCTCGTGTAGAAATTGCAAAGCCGAGAAACTGTTGCAGCTTCCTACGGCTTGTAGGTTTGGGCCAATCTCTCACCGCCGCAACCTTGGCCGGAATCAGGGGCGACGGAGTTGGAGGATATGATAAACCCCAGGAAGGACAAAGAAGTGCGGTGGAACTCGCACTTCTTGCCCTTCACAAACAGCTGGTTCTCCAACAACCGCTGCAGGACCTGACGTTACATGCTGAACATGAGTCTCAGGATCCGGGGAGAAAGATGAGTATATCGTCTAGATATACGAAGACAAATCGGTGCAGGAAGTCCTGCAAGAGGGGGGGTGGTCGTGTTGTGTTGGCCGCCAGAAGAGGAGGTACTGCTGGCCCACCACCAGAGGGCGCCCTGCCCGAAGTGCGGGCTTCGGGCACGAGAGGGCGCTGCCACCACGCAGGAGCCACCGGATTGACAGCTGTCACTCCTCACCCTTACCAGCTGTCACTCATCACCACTCATCATCATCAACCATCCCATAAAAGCCAAACAACATCTCCACCTCACTGCCGAGATATCGTCTACCTCTAAGGTAATACCTCAGCCATGATTGTGCCGTGCGCACATTACTTTTCTATTCTGTGATATTGTTTCCGGAGACTACTCACTGTTGTTGTCTGGCGGAGTGCAGAGTGGTGACAAAGTGAAGGGCGTTCACTTGTCACACCGAACCGAACTGTTGTAGGTGGAGGTGTTGTTCCCATCTGGAAAGAAACACTTGCTGACTGATTACTGGGTGTGTTTTCACACACTCATTACATCTGTTTTTCTGCTTCCTGCCAGCAGTACCAGATCCGGCAGCTGAAGATGGTGGCCACCTGGGGACTCAGGACTTGGCGTCTCCAGTGTGTTTCCAGATCCGGTGGCAGTGGAGATCATGTGGGGTCCGGCTCTTCTCTGGACGGTGCTCTCCTATCCTCGAGCCTGCCCACACGTCATCTTCTTGTAATTATCTGTAATCCAAATTCTGGTTCTGTCTGTATTCCGTTGTGCACATTTACAACAGTAAATTGTTATTTATTGGCTCATCCATTGTCCGGTTCCTTCGTGCCCCCTGTTGTGGGTCCGTGTCCCTACACTTTCCTAACAGTAAAATGTGTGAAAGAATAGAAAGTTTTTTAAAAACACATTTAAAATGTTTGAAAAGGGTGTAAAATGTGTGAAAGAATAAAGTTCTTTAAAAACATGTTTTAAAAAGGCTTTAAAAATGTGTAAATACGTAGGCAGTTCCTTAAAACACGTAAAAAATATTTACAAATGTGTTTAAGAGATGTGTAAAGAATAAGAAGAAACACAACAAAGATGATGAAATTGTGTGTATGTGTGTCGTGGGGGGGCAGCTATTCATTTGAAAACCCCTGTCTTAAAGTCATTTTACGTCATGTCCAAGTCAAGAGTCCAAGTCAAAGCAAGAATGATCTGAGGCAAGATCACTTCTTACATAGTTCACGTCAAGTCCAAGCAGGTCAACAATCTTCTGAACTCCCAGTCTTTGATCATCTGTCTCAGTTCTTAAATTATTTGAGTCTAGTCCAAATCTCAAGTAACGGTTCAAGACTACATCAGTGCACCAAGTTATTATCACCCACCCACCTGGACAAAGAACTGGTGGGGACATAGTCAAAAGTGTGTTTATCCATCTGAACAAAAGCTACTATATCTCCAAGATTCTTTGGACCAAAACTAACCAACAGTGACCTGATTTGCATCTTACTTAGATCCTTGTTGCGATGAGAATATATTATGACCTGCACTAAATTTTGACACATAAAACTGACTCCAAAGCACCCACCAGTACCAGATGGCCTTCTCCTGTTTATTTGATGAGGTCATCCAGTGCAGAATTTTAACCAGAGCAGTGCAGGGGTTTGTCCGCCTGTTGTTAGTCAAACCTAATTGACATTTGAACACGTTTGAGTGAAGTTCTAGTCTTCATCTATCTGAGTCAAGTCTATGATTTAAATCATTTGAGACAAGACAAAATAAATATTTCAGACATTTTAGTTTTAACATCATCAAGATCATGTCTAAACTCTGATTCAAGCCCAAGTCAAATCTGTAGATAATTTACATCATAGCTTTCAAGTGAAAAGAAGGTCAAGGTGGAGTTAATTAATTCTGTAAATTTGAAGTATTATGTTGCTATGATCTGAAGGTCCAGCCTGCTTTCAAATGGCTCAATTATATACTGGTCTGGATCATATATCCACAGCACATGGATCCACCTGGCCTGGTGCTCCATATGCGCCTGGCAATACAAATGGGTGGGCTACTAACAGCAGGGTACTCACCCAGACTGATCATGAAGGAAGCCCACCAAGGGTACGACACCCTCAATCTACCGACCAATTTCCTACCTCTCCACAACATGGAAGCTCCTGTTAGACATCATAGCAACTAAGTTGAGTGGGGCACGAGTCAACACCATGAGCACGGCTCAAAAGGGCATTGGAAACAATACCAGAGGGTCAAAGAACCAGCTACTGGTTGACGGAAGCAGTACACCAGGACTCGAAGACCAAGCAGCTGGTATTGACTACAGGAGGCCCTAGTTCCCCCAAAGGTGAGGTGACAGTGTGAAAAGTAGCTGTTGCCATCTAACACATGGGTTATCTGGAGTGTTTGGCACTATACAAGGCTAAACAGTGCACTGATAACCCTTCATCTAGGAACTCAATGGGCTGTGGAAGACGTCACTGGAGGCCAACTCCAAGGCAAATAGCGCAAGTCACCATCAAGTGAGGAATATACCATGGTGATGCACTATCCCACTGCTGTTCTGCATAAGTCTAAATCCCCTCATCACAACAGCGGCTACGGATATCAATTCAAGAAGGAGTAACCATCAGCCACCTCCTGTACATGGATGATATCAAACTTTATGCCAAGAGTGAGTGAGATATTGACTCACTGATCCACCTCACCAGGATCTGCAGTGAGGATATCAGGATGTCATTCACATTAGATACGTGTGGCTGAATGGTGGCAAAGAGAGGGAAGGTGATGCAGACTGAGGGGGTGGAGTTGTCAGAAGGCAGGATAGGGGACATGCAGGACAGCTACAAGTACCTGGGAATCCCACAAGCCAATGGGAACCATGATGAAGATGCAAGAAGACCAGCCACAGCAAAATATCTCCAGAAGGTAAAACAGGTGCCAAGAAGCTAGCTCAGTGGTAGGAATAAGATCTGAGCCATCAATATATACACCCTAGCAGTCATCTGATACCTAACTGGAATAAGATGTTGGCCACAGGATGAGATAGATGCCACTGATGTAGGCACAAAATCTCCTCACAATGCATGGAGGTTCCACTCAAAGTCCAGCACCCTGAGGCTCTGTGAGCAACACAAGGAGGGAGGGTGAGGATTAGTGGGTGTCAGAGACACAATCCAGGATAGGATGAGGAGCATCTTTAAGTACATCAGAAAGATGGCCCCCTGAGATAAGCTACTACAAGAATGCCTAGGAGAGCTGAAGACAGATGTTGATAAGGAGCAGGAAGAGGAGATATCATGGAAGACCAGCTCCTCCATGGGATTGTAGCATCAACAGATAGAGAAGTGGATGACATCATGAAGACCTACTAGTGGCTAGAGAAGTCTGGCCTAAAGGACAACACAGAGGCTCTGATCATGACAGCACAAGAACAAGCCCTAAGCACCAGATCCATAGAGGCAGGAGTCCACCCACAGCCGACAGGACCCAAGTTGCAGACTGCGCAAATGTGCCCCAGAGACAGAATGGCACATAGTAGCAGGATGCAAGCTGGGACAGTGTACACTGAGATGCACAACCAAGTGCTGGGAATTGTGTACAGGAACAATCTGTGCCGCATACGGATTAGAAATCACCAAGTCCCAATGGGAGACGTCACCAAAAGTGGTTGAGAACAACAGGGCTAAGGTTCAAATTCCAGACAGACAAGCAGCCAGCTGACATAGTGATGGTTGACAAGGGAAAGAAAACCACAGTTGTGATCAATGTGGTTATCCCAGCTGACAGCAACATCAGAAACAAGGAGCAAGAGAAAATAGAGAAGTACCAAAGGCTGAAGGAGCAACCGGAGCAGATGTGGAAGGTAAAGTCCAAAGTCGTCCCACTTTATATGTCATATTCTAGACACATTTTATGTGTCTAGAATATGACTAGTCAGTTGAGTTGTGATCCAGGCGTAGTTGAGAGCTGACTTGAATTTTATTGTTTAGAAGTCAACTTGCCCAAGTGTAATTGAATCAGGGGCCAAGTGTCAAGACTAAAGTACAAGTCAACACATAATTTGTGTGAAGTCCAAATCAGCTTAAATCAAACATTCTTAATCAAGGCCATGTCAAGTTTAAGTCAACTTTCAAATGGACCCAAGTTGTAACTCAAATGTCATTCTAGATGTATAAAATGCCTTGTCAAAGCAACTTTCAAGACTTGTTTGCAATTTCAGACAAGTCATCATAAGCAACTTGTAAGTTGGTTGTAGATCCTGACAAATCATTTTTCACGTCTCAAGTCACAGAAACACTAAAGTCCAAGACCGAAGTCTACGGCACAATTCAGAACGTCTGGCATGGACACAATTGTGCTTTATTGCTGTACATGTACAGTACTTATAAAACATGGGGGACATAATTATGAAATAACATACAATCTTGTTTAATTTCCATCAGCACATGTATAAGCAGGTTAAAATATACTGTATGTAATGTACAAAATAAAAAAACAAAACAGTAACAACTATGAAAGGCAGTGAGATTCCGCTGCTTTGGGTGCTTGTATTCCGTCTCTTTTTGGATGACTATACATGGACTGGGGGACAGTAAAACGGCCTTCGGGCTGGCGGCCGCACCAGGAAACAGTTCTGTGACGATTGGTTGATGACGAGCAGTGTTTTGAGCTGCGAGGGCATCGGTGGAGGTGTAAAGAGAATGAGAAACTGCTGACGAATGGGATATGGAAGGTGACAAGCTTTAAGATGAGAGAGCAGCGGAGTGATTCACAGTGCATCAGGAAGCAGTTCTTCACATTACAAAACCTTTTTTAGAGCAGGAACGCTCTAAAAGGGGGCCACGACAAACGTGGTCCATGCAGAGTACAGACAAACAAAAAACGGACACACGTTCCTTAAAAAACAATTAGAAAAAACCCCCTCATCTCATGATGTAGGTAAACTTGACAATACGCGCACATTGCTAACAAGAGCCCGTTTATAAAGAAGAAGAAAAAAAAAAAAACAATAAAAAAAGGGTACAAATGATCTTGTTATTGGCACTGTCAAGTTTGACTTGTGTTCTTGGTTCTGTTTTTGCCTGTTTTATGAGGAGCCCCTTTCACACTGCAGCTACCTTTCAGGGAATTTCAGGACTAGTTTGAAGTACTGGAATCTTTCTTTCATACCAAAGACTGGTGTCGTAGACTGAACGGTCCCTCCCCCTAAAAATCAGTCCACCTTTTGTATCTGCACATGCATCCACTGAAAAAATGATACTTTGGGATCATATAAAAAAAAAATGATGTAATTTGTTACAGCTAATTTTTTTAGTTTCTCACAATGTATATTTATGAATATTGTAAAGTGATTCCAGCAGATTTATACTGGAAACCACAATTTTCCATTAGACCAATGTAAATAAGTACTTTGAATGAAGTGGACTGTGTTTCAATTTTTTCAGTGTCATTTCAGACCAGAGCAGCACGTCTGAGACGGAATCTCTTCACCCAAAGCAATCAAATGGATTAATGGGATTATTAACCTTTAGATGATGAAGGTAAAACCTCTTAAATCAATCTAAAGTCAGTTTTAAGCAGAAATGAGGCTGTTTTAAGCAAAAACAAGGCGAGATTCCGTGACGCTTTGAAATGTCTGATGCGCGGTGAACACATTAGCTAGGAGCTTGTTTAGCAGATGAAATAATGCTGAATTTATGTGAAAATGATTGTTTTACAAAAGCTTCAGATATCTGTCGCTGAGACAGATGATGACCGGAGTGGAGTTTGAAGCAGAAACAAGGCGTTAATCCGTGAACCGCGTCATCAAGGGGGGTACCGATTTTTAAGGGGGACAGTTTGGCTGCAAAACAGCGTATGACAAGACAGCAACAAATTTCTAGACCTAAAGCAGCAATTCAGTGTTTGTCAATACCCAAGACTAATATTTCAGATATTTCGGGAATATGGCAAAACCTCAGATTGCCAAAGCTTTGGGGACTGTCAACCGTCAATAACTTAAGTTAAGTGCATTTTACTTGAATACTTGCGGGAAGAACACAAATAAGTCAGAGTTAAGAGGACAGCATCAAACCAGAACTCTTCCAATGAGTTTGCACACCTGCACCATTGCATTATGGGTAATGACTAAAGACTAGCAGAAAAATCGAATCAAATACTGGACTGCTGAGGAGCACAACGTCTTACATGGAGGAACATTTCGATGAAGGTTCTCATTTGCCCTGGCTGGAGATATCGAGAACATTATTTAAAAGCAAGAACATCAAAAGCAACAACATCTTGTTCAGTCATCAAGATGCTTCAGCACTAGAGAGAGATGAGGAACCATTAACAGTTAGTATAGCAGAAGGGGCCTTCAGAAAGTGCAACACGCGCTATAGAGTCATATACTGTATATGGACAGTCAGTCTCCTGTTGGTCCAATGATGCCATAATTTTGATTCTGTGTGGCCGTGATATTTGATTAATCGATGCAAAATGGAACCTCTTTATCTTTGACTAAAACAACATTTCCACCACCTTCAATCCATATTGGCTCCAAACTCTTTGAGTTAAATGTTATGACCTTGAGTTTGATCTTTCAAGGTCACCAAGGCTCATGTGCCCAAGAGAAAGTGGATGTATGACTTAATCTTAGTGTTTACTAGTAATCCTAGGTGTATATTTAAGTGGTTCTTTGAATTCTTGAGGGTTGCACTGGCATCACACATTGTCACATCAACCCTACCATGGAACCACCTTGGGTCTTAGATGGCAACCACCTAGTCGGACAACTGATCCATTTCCATCTCTCCAAAGTAACCATCTACGTATCTGCAAGAGCCAGTTGAAATGTGGGCATGTCATTTGTTTCCTCCAGCCGCTGTGGTCCTCAGTACTGAGACTCCTGTTTGCTAGATCATGCCGAGAGTCCCATGGGCAAAATGTCATAGCTGATGTGCCACCACAATGCAATAATAATACTCATCTGAGTCCCCTGTTAGTTTGAGAAAAAGTCATTCCAACAGTACCCAAGGATCCGCTAAAGAGACATAGTACCAAAGACATAGGTGGGACAATGGTAGGGATGTGCTTGAATTGGGGATTTCTGGCATGACAGAGTTCACATTCCTCAAGTACCAAATTTTAAATGGGTTTGGCCTTCCAAAGTCAAAGGTCATGTGACAAATATAAACATGACATACGATTACATGTTAATGTTTATTAGTAACAACAGCCTATGAAGTACTAGTTAAAGATACACCTATGGACTGTAGGTACATAGATATCGCCTATATATAAACAATAGACCTGGGCCTGTGAACTTGACTTTTTTGAAAAATCAAATGAGTTTTTGGTTTTTATGGGATCAAAACCCTTTGAGGAAATGTGTTCACACGTCCACGGATACACCAGGGCCAACCGTCCACTGCATGCAATACTGCTGCTCACCAGTGGGGAACAAAAAGACCAAGACTGAAAGCAGACAGAATATAGAAAGCAGCCTAGACAGACAAAGCAGGATGTAGTCTGAAACTCCTGAAAGACCTGGGTACTTTAGTTTCAAATTAAATAGGGTATTTTTGGTGTGAAAGTATGTCTGGGACATAGAACTGGTTTTGACTGTCTGTGTGAATGAACTGGACCAGACCATGAGGACATAGTTTGGACTGTATCTCTGGATCATACCGCAACTCATGAAATGCCCATATGGACTCATCTCTGCATTATCAGAGATCGCCTATCAAATGTAGGCGACATCAGCTTGTTCAACGAAATCACCTGCAAACATAACGAGACAGTAATCACACAAAGCAGTCTGGATCAGTCTTTACATACATGTCCCAGTATGCAGCTATGAGCTTCTTCACAGTTTTTTTGTTGTTGTTGTTTTTAATGTGCACAGGCAGTGAAACAAAAATTCAGATGTGACGATCGCACCGTTCGCTCAGACGGTCTGATGATTTACCGTCTCGTGTGCAGTTCAATGACCTGTTCTTGCTCCTGTTGATTTCCGATGCTGCAGATCCCAACAGTCAAATCAATTGGACACATTGTAGGTGATCGGGGGAGACGGCGAAATCAATTGGCGCTATTGATATGCTGCGACTCTTAAAATTCAAACCGATATTCAAAGATCAAACAGCCATAAAGACACGCCCACCCCGTTACACGCGGCAACACGACACCATGTACAGTAAACATTGTGCAATAAAGCATCCATATAGAAGGAAGAGATTTACTTTGCATCATGGGAACAGGGTCAAAATCGAAAAGAATTTTATACTCATAATCATTCTGGGAGGGGGAGGGGCATATTCACATTTTAAAATAAACCTCTTTATCATTGCATCGAACCCAAGTCACTTTTAAAATCGTTTTTTCACCATCATACGCCGTATTGTCTTTTCGTCCTTCATTCTGTGCTTCTCTGTTGCGGCAAACACAACAACATACAACACGGATCACTATTTACACGCTAGTTGTCATGGAAACAACCCGTAGAGCCGGACCCTTCCACTGGGGAGGAGGTCAGGGTTGAAGGTCAGGTGAGGTGATTGAGGGGAGGGGCTGACACAGAAGGTAATGGGCGTGGTGTGGAATCTGTACAGGAATCGAGTCCATCTGTGCAAGTTCCTGAGCTCGGCACCGTCTCCAGAAAACCGCTCAGACACGACGGTCAATCACCACTTCACAAGTGTCGACAGTATTTTTTTCTCTTTTGTTCAGCGTCTTCTTTCGCTGCAGTAGCGACTCTGATTTGGTCACGTCTGTCACGTGTTCTGTTTCTACATGTCAAGTGTGTTCGTTCACAAGTTGCGTGACTTTGGGCACACAGACTCACGCTGACAACGTGAAGTTTACCTTTAAACCACAGCAGCTTTTTATTGGTTCATCGTAAAGGTGAGTGCAGTTGTTTGCATTCGGCCAGAGGTTTTTTTTTGTCGGTTTCTGTAGCTTCGTGTTGAATTGAAAGGCTGGTTGTTCGAAACGGGGAGGAGAAGTGCACCGTGTGATATATCACTGAGGTTACCCTGACCTCTGGCCCTCCGTAGGCAGGGCTGCAGTAGCACTTAGATCCCAGCAGTGAGAGGCTGAGTCAGAGCTGGATACCTGAAAATGTCCCACCACGAAACGTATGCCCACAATAAAAAACAGAAATGTTTTTTGTAGTTTTGCGCCACTAAAGAAACCTTTTCTGCTGGATACGCCCATAATCCCTTTGATCGTTTTATGATTTATAATAAACACTGAGCATGATTGGGAAAAACTGAAAAAATCTGGGTGCATTTCACACGTTGGTTTTTTTTTGTTGTTGTGGGATATCTGCTGGACAGCCACACAGATCTATCAGTGTCAGTTTCCAATACTACTCTTTATTTGGTTTGCCAAAATGAGCTAATTTTATTATCTCTTTATTAAAAGTACTTTTCTGAATTGTGAGTTAGAAATTCCAAGTTACCAGTTTCCAACAAATGCAGCATGAAGTTTGCACCACATTAGCTGTCAATCAAAGTGGTCACGCCCCTAATTATGCTTAACATTATTGCTTCAAACTAAAGAATTAAAAACCATTCTTCCCCATGCAGTTGCCATAGAGGAGGAAACTAGCTAGACCAAAACTGTATATTTAGAAGAAAACATGTTTATTTCTATTCTAAAGTTAGACATTTTAACATGGGCTTCTATGGGAATCTGCTTGCTTTTGGAACCAGCCACATGCAGCCAGTCGGAGATCTGTAATTTTTGACAGCTGGAGGTTGGGTTTTGTTTTACACAGTTACGAAGAAATGTAATTAATATGTAAAATGTGAACATTAACAGTCTGACTGCACTGAAGCTCTGTGTGCATGATGATGTCGAGCAGGAGAGGACAAACCTAAGCGTGCCAGTCGTGATTCTCCTGCTTCTCACCACATGTTGTGGCTGTGATCGTTTGTTGGACATTTTAGTGCGTAAAACACATTTTTCATTTCCAGGCAGTTTGGTGAGGACATACTCGTAATCTAAGCCAGAACTCTGACGCTAAAACCTTGAGGTGTCCAAAGGCGTTGGTTGACTTGTAAACTTCAAAGAGGTGTGCACAGGCAAGCACTCACGCAAACACGATGGGAACGGCACGCGAGCTATAATCAGCACCATGATTTGGGTTGGAGCGCTTATACAACAGTATGCAGTAGGCCAGGAGAAACCGCCAACCGCAAAGGACCTCCATCTACTGCGTCCACCTTCCACTAGCTCTTTGTGACACGTGGTGGTGAGCTCCTGTCACGCAGGCCGGTTTGTAGACGACATCTTCCGCAGTGTGGTTGAAAAGCAGAGAGGGAGTTCAGGTTTTGGGGCCTTATGGTTCGGTTTAACCCCAGGGCACTCGGGCTCATTGGGCCACAGTGTGGTTGCAGAGAAGCATACAGATCGGACTTCCATAGCGGTTCCAGGTGAGATGGAGATGGATGATCCTCTGTTGAGAACCGCCGAAGGAACAAAACCAAAAAGACAGCAGCATCCAAGCCTCTGAGGGGAGCCTCTGTCATGGAGAAGGCTTCCTGTTGGTCCAGAGCAGTGGGGGGCAGGGGTGGGCATCGAGGTGGGCGGTGCCGCCAGTCACTCCGCACCTCACACTGTGCACGCCGCCATCCCAGAAGCTCCCTGAGGGCGGCGCTCTCATTCCCGCCGCCCAGCCGTAACCGCTGGAGCACCTGCACAAAGAGAGAGACGACTGAGAGGCAAGAAAGAAAAACCGAACAACTGTTTCTTTCTGAAGGGGGGGGGGGGGGGCATGAAGGTGCGAGTGGAGATGCAAAAAGATGGATGACACGGAAATTTATGCAAAAACAAAAGCACAAAAATCCAATCTGATTCTGGAGCATAAAGAGACTTAAGTCATACGAAACACGATTGCACGATCATCTATGGTGCAGAAAAAAAAAAAAATTTCTTCATCGGTTTCACGCTGAGCTGCTCTCGGAGCAACGGTGTGGTTTCTCTGCTGAATCTGGAGCTGGCACCGAGCCCTCGCACAAGAGAATAAATACAGCGGGAAAGCGTGTGAGGGGAATCCCTCGTCTGAACGACGGCTCATTTCCATAATCTGCATTCAGACTCTTCGCACGTCACCTCAAAGACAAACAGCGCAGGAGAGCAAAATGTATAAATACAGCTGTAACACACACACACACACACACACACACACACACACACACACACACACACCACACACACACAACACACACACACACACACACACCACACACACACACACACACACACACACACACACACCACACACACATCCAGCCATCCATTATCCGTCAGTCAATACTCAAGTAAATCAATCAGACAGCAATTCCAATTTCCTCTGCGGAATAAATCCTCCAAATAAGACATGAGTCCTGGTGATGTGCTGCAGATGGGAGCTGCAGGTTTTAATAGCTGCTAAAGAGCAAACAATCCGTTTTCGTTTCCTCACAGATTTATCGTGATCAGAAGCATAAATTAAAACCTCATTTTCACCCAGGAGATGAAACAAAAAGGTTGGGGATTTTTCCCGCTTGGCAGTTTCTTTTTTATAAATCATGTCTGCAATTATATTTCAGAAAGTAGAAAAACAGATGAATAAGATTTAAAGAGAACATCCCAAGGTCACTGTGAAGCGTGAGGACTGGCTGACCTTCAGTCCGGGTTTCAGGCTGCTTCTGGTCATCTGATTAGCAGCCTGATGGACAGCAAAAGTATTTATGATCTTATTTTTCAATAGGCAGGAAAAATGTGGTGGCAGGAAAAACAATCGCCATCTTTGCACTCATTCTTTAAATGAAGCTCAGTCTATAACTGAAAACAAACATCCAGCAGTTTGCACTTTGTAGCTTTTCATTTTAGACTTGAAGATTTAATTTGACAACTTCAACAAAACTGCTCTGAGCTAAAGTCAGAAAATGGGCACATTTTAAAGGATTCAGGTTGATTCCATAAAGCAAATGGCTTGACTTGCAGAGGGCACTCAGAGACAGGATTCCTCTGCCCTTCATTTACGTCTGCTGATGT
>NC_047116.1:20280225-20297725 GCF_902500255.1 Thalassophryne amazonica
CGTTAGTGAGTTGCAGCGCATCTTAACCGCCTTCATTGCTCGGATGGACTTAGTGACCGAGCAGAGCAATATACTCAATCGCAGGATGGAGGCTCTCACCGCGGAGGTGGAAGCGCACAGGGCGCGGCTGCAGCTCCTCCTCCTGCTGTCCTGGTGCCGAATATAGACATTCCACTGGTCGTTCAACGAACCCCCCCACCGTCCCTGAAGCATACATAAGTCCCCCGGAACCATACGGAGGTTGTGTAGAGACGTGCGCAGACTTCTTAAGCAGTGTTTGCTCGTCATTACACAGCGTCCCGTGATGTACGTGTCAGACTTCAGTCGGGGCTTATGTAATTAATTTGCTTCGAGGTGAGGCACGCGCCTGGGCTACGGCGCTTTGGGAGCAGAATGCACGGCTCCTAACGGTGTATACTGAGTTTGTGAGGGAGTTCAGACTGTGTTCGATCACCCACATAGAGGCGAGACCGCTTCAACGGTGCTGCTGTCTATGGGACAGGGGCGTCGGAGTGCAGCCGAGTATGCAGTCGACTTCCGCATTGCGGCTGCTGAGGTCGGCTGAAATGCTGCTGCATTCCGCCGCCTTTGTAAACGAACTGTCTCTGGTCCTCAAGCATCTGGTGGCCAAGGACGAGCCGCGGGATTTGGATGGGCTTATTGATCTGGTCATACGATTAGACAATCAGTAAGAACAACCCGTCGGAGCGAGACAAAGGACGTGGCCGGGCATGTGCCGTCCCTCTCCCTTCCGGGTCCGAAAAGGTTTCGCCCTTCCCATGCTCCACAGCCTCAGCGCTTCTTGGGCAACTCCCCTGCTGGCGTGTAGGGGAGACGAGCAGGGCCAAAAGGAGATCAGATGACAGAATGAGGAGGCTGGCCCACGGGAGTGTTTTCTCTGCAGCTCAAAAGAGCATATACAGAAAAACTGCCCCAAACGGCCAAAATGACAACACTCGCCTTTAGACGGGCTAAGGGTGGGTCATAACATTCACGTGGGACATCACGCATATCTGCACATCTCCCAGTTAAGATCCTGAGTGGGGATCTAACCCTTCAGGCCCCAGCACTGGTGGACACGGGTCAGAAGGAATCTGCTGGACAGCAGATGGGCAAGGGAAGTAGGGCTCCCTCTAGTGGCACTCCCTTCACCATTGAAGGTACAGGCACTAGATGGCACCCTTCTCCCTTTAATCACACACAAGACACTGCCAGTAACTCTGGTAGTGTCTGGGAATCATCGGGAGGAGATTGAGTTTTATGTGACTCCTTCTACCTCCCGCGTGATTTTGGGCTTCCCATGGATGATTAAACACAATCCCCGGATTGATTGGCTGTCTGGGGTTGTGGCTCACTGGAGCGAAACCTGCCACCGGGAGTGTTTAGGATTCTCGGTTCCCCCCTGTTTGGCTACTAATGAGGAGGTTAAAGTCCCCCCCAATCTTATGGCGGTGCCTGAGGAGTACCACAATCTTGCTGACGTCTTGAACAAAGATCTGGCACTCACTCTTCCCCTGCACCATCTGTATGATTGTGCCATAGATTTGATCCCGGGCGTTGAGTACCCGTCCAGTCGACTGTACAACCTCTCACGTCCTGAGCGCGAATCAATGGAGACCTACATCCGGGACTCATTAGCTGCCGGGCTGATCCGAAACTCCACCTCCCCGATGGGTGCTGGTTTCTTTTTTGTGGGCAAGAAAGACGGCGGACTCCGTCCATGCATTGACTATAGGGGGCTGAATGACATAATGGTTCGCAATCGATACCCATTGCCCCTGTTAGATTCAGTGTTCACGCCCCTGCATGGAGCCAAAATCTTCACCAAACTGGATCTGAGAAATGCTTATCACCTGGTTCGGATCCGGAAGGGAGACGAATGGAAGACGGATTTACACCCCGTTAGGTCACTTCGAGTACCTGGTCATGCCGTTCGGCCTCACTAACGCCCCCGCGACGTTCCAGGTATTGATAAATTACCTCTTGCAAGACTTCCTGCACCGATTCGTCTTCGTATATCTAGACGATATACTCATCTTCTCCCCGGATCCTGAGACTCATGTTCAGCATTATCAGGTCCTGCAGCGGTTGTTGGAGAACCGCTGTTTGTGAAGGGCGAGAAGTGCGAGTTCCACCGCACTTCTTTGTCCTTCCTGGGGTTTATCATATCCTCCAACTCCGTCGCCCCTGATCCGGCCAAGGTTGCGGCGGTGAGAGATTGGCCCAAACCTACAAGCCGTAGGAAGCTGCAACAGTTCCTCGGCGTTGCAAATTTCTACACAAGGTTCATTAAGGGCTACAGTCAGGTAGTTAGCCCCCTGACAGCCACTGACCTCCCCAAAAGTCCCCTTCACCTGGCGATCGGTGTGAAGCCGAGTTTAGGGAGTTGAAACACCGGGTTTCAACTGCACCAGTCTTGGTGCAGCCCGATCCTAGCCGCCAGTTTGTGGTTGAAGTGGACGCCTCTGACTCAGGGATAGGATCCGTGTTGTCCCAGACCGGAGAGTCCGACAAGGTTCTCCACCCATGTGCCTATTTTTCACGCAGGTTGACCCCGGCTGAACGGAACTATGACGTGGGCAATCGGGAACTCCTCGCGGTGAAAGAGGCTCTTGAGGAGCGGAGACATCTGTTGGAGGGAGCTGCGGCACCATTTACGGTTTTCATGGACCATCGGAACCTGGAGTACATCAGGACCGCCAAGCGGCTGAACCCCAGGCAAGCCCGCTGGTCACTATTCTTTGGGCGTTTTGACTTCCGGATCACCTATCGCCCCGGGACCAAGAACCAACGATCTGATGCCCTGTCCCGGGTTCACGAAGAGGGGTCAAGACCGAGCTGCCGGATCCACCGAAGCCCATTATTCCCGAGTCCACTATCGTGGCCCCCTCACCTGGGACGTAGAGACTGTCCGGGACCCGGGAAATGGCCCAAAAACCGTCTCTACATCCCACCAGAAGCCAGACCGGCTGTCCTGGACTTCTGTCACGGTTCCAGGCTCTCCTGTCATCCAGGGGTGTGAAGAACCGTGGCAGTGGTCCGGCAGCGCTTCTGGTGGGCATCCATGGAGGCTGACGTCCGGGAATATATCCAGGCCTGTACCACCTGTGCCAGGGGCAAGGCGGACCATTCTAAGACTCAAGGACTTCTGCAACTGCTCCCGGTGCCTCATCGCCCCTGGTCCCACATCGGTCTGGATTTTGTTACAGGCCTCCTACCGTCCCAGGGCATGACAACCATCTTTACGATAGTGGACCGATTGGCCAAGGCAGCCCACTTCGTGGCCCTCCCGAAGCTCCCACGTCGTACGTCTGCATGGGATACCAACAGACATTGTCTCAGATCGTGGTACCCAGTTCTCCTCTCAAGTCTGGAGGAGTTTCTGTAGAGAACTGGTTGCCTCCGTGAGCCTCTCGTCTGGGTATCACCCACAGACGAACGGACAGGCAGAACGGGCCAACCAGGAGTTGGAGCAGGCCCTACGATGTGTGACATCTGCGCACCCGACGACCTGGAGTGAACATCTGGCCTGGATCGAGTATGCGCATAATAGTCAGGTGTCCTCCGCCACCGGCCTCTCCCCGTTTGAGGTGTGTTTGGGGTACCAGCCCCCATTGTTCCCCGTGGTGGAGGGAGAGGTCGGTGTGCCCTCGGTCCAGGCCCACCTGCGACGTTGCCGTCGGGTGTGGTGCACCGCCTGTTCTGCCTTGTTGAAGGCCCGGACGAGGGCTAAAGCCCATGCAGACCGCCGGCGTTCCCCGGCCCCTGCATATCAGCCCGGGCAGGAGGTGTGGTTGTCAACGAAGGACATCCCCCTACAAGTGGACTCCCCCAAGTTGAAGGAACGGTTCATCGGTCCCTTCAAAATTGTCAAGGTCCTCAGTCCGGCCGCAGTGAAGCTCCAACTCCCAGCTTCAATGCGGATCCACCCGGTTTTTCATGTGTCCAGGATCAAACCTCGCCACACCTCACCCCTCTGTGCTCCCGGACCAGCACCGCCTCCTGCCCGATCATCGACGGGGAGCCGGCCTTGGGACTGTGCTCCGGCTCCTGGACGTCCGTCGGAAGGGCCGGGGGTTCCAGTACTTGGTGGACTGGGAGGGGTATGGCCCCTGAGAACGCTCCTGGGTGAAGAGGAGCTTCATCCTGGACCCGGCCCTCCTGGCCGACTTCTACAACCGTCACCCCGACAAGCCGGGGTCGGGCGTCTCCTCTTTCCAATGGTCCATGAAAACCGTAAATGGTGCCGCAGCTCCCTTCAACAGATGTCTCCACTCCTCAAGAGCCTCTTTCACCCGCGAGGAGTCCCCGATTGCCCACGTCATAGTTTCCCTTCAGCCGGGGTCAACCCTGCATGAAAAATAGGCACATGGGTGGAGAAACCTTGTCGGACTCTCCGCTCTGGACAACACGGATCCTATCCCTGAGTCAGAGGCGTCCACTTCAACCACAAACTGGCGGCTAGGATCGGGCTGCACCAAGACTGGTGCAGTTGAAACCCGGCGTTTCAACTCCCTAAACGCGGCTTCGCACCGATCCGACCAGGTGAAGGGGACTTTTGGGGAGGTCGGGGCTGTCAGGGGGCTAACTACCTGACTGTAGCCCTTAATGAACCTCGTGTAGAAATTTGCAAAGCCGAGAAACTGTTGCAGCTTCCTACGGCTTGTAGGTTTGGGCCAATCTCTCACCGCCGCAACCTTGGCCGGATCAGGGGCGACGGAGTTGGAGGATATGATAAACCCCAGGAAGGACAAAGAAGTGCGGTGGAACTCGCACTTCTTGCCCTTCACAAACAGCTGGTTCTCCAACAACCGCTGCAGGACCTGACGTACATGCTGAACATGAGTCTCAGGATCCGGGAGAAGATGAGTATATCGTCTAGATATACGAAGACAAATCGGTGCAGGAAGTCCTGCAAGAGGGGGGTGGTCGTGTTGTGTTGGCCGCCAGAAGAGGAGGTACTGCTGGCCCACCACCAGAGGGCGCCCTGCCCGAAGTGCGGGCTTCGGGCACGAGAGGGCGCTGCCACCACGCAGGAGCCACCGGATTGACAGCTGTCACTCTCCACCCTTACCAGCTGTCACTCATCACCACTCATCATCATCAACCATCCCATAAAAGCCAAACAACATCTCCACCTCACTGCCGAGATATCGTCTACCTCTAAGGTAATACCTCAGCCATGATTGTGCCGTGCGCACATTACTTTTCTATCTGTGATATTGTTTCCGGAGAACTACTCACTGTTGTTGTCTGGCGGAGTGCAGAGTGGTGACAAAGTGAAGGGCGTTCACTTGTCACAGAAACCGAACCGAACTGTTGTAGGTGGAGGTGTTGTTCCCATCTGGAAAGAAACACTTGCTGACTGATTACTGGGTGTGTTTTCACACACTCATTACATCTGTTTTTCT
This sequence comes from Thalassophryne amazonica, assembly GCF_902500255.1. Classification (NCBI taxonomy): domain Eukaryota; kingdom Metazoa; phylum Chordata; class Actinopteri; order Batrachoidiformes; family Batrachoididae; genus Thalassophryne; species Thalassophryne amazonica. The sequence continues at coordinate 20,285,637 of NC_047116.1, forward strand.
GCTCCTGCCAGCAGTACCAGATCCGGCAGCTGAAGATGGTGGCCACCTGGGACTCAGGACTTGGCGTCTCCAGTGTGTTTCCAGATCCGGTGGCAGTGGAGATCATGTGGGGTCCGGCTCTTCTCTGGACGGTGCTCTCCTATCCTCGAGCCTGCCCACACGTCATCTTCTTGTAATTATCTGTAATCCAAATTCTGGTTTCTGTCTGTATTCCGTTGTGCACATTTACAACAGTAAATTGTTATTATTGGCTCATCCATTGTCCGGGTTCCTTCGTGCCCCCTGTTGTGGGGTCCGTGTCCCTACACTTTCCTAACAGTAAATGTGTGAAAGAATAGAAAGTTTTTTAAAAACACATTTAAATGTTGAAAAGGGTTGTAAATGTGTGAAAGAATAAAGTTCTTTAAAAACATGTTTAAAAAGGCTTTAAAATGTGTAAATACGTAGGCAGTTCCTTAAAACACGTAAAAAATATTTACAATGTGTTTAAGAGATGTGTAAAGAATAGAAGAAACACACAAAGATGATGAAATTGTGTGTATGTGTGTCGTGGGGGGCAGCTATTCATTTGAAAACCCCTGTCTTAAGTCATTTACGTCATGTCCAAGTCAAGAGTCCAAGTCAAAGCAAGAATGATCTGAGGCAAGATCACTTCTTACATAGTTCACGTCAAGTCCAAGCAGGTCAACAATCTTCTGAACTCCCAGTCTTTGATCATCTGTCTCAGTTCTTAAATTATTTGAGTCTAGTCCAAATCTCAAGTAACGGTTCAAGACTACATCAGTGCACCAAGTTATTATCACCCACCCACCTGGACAAAGAACTGGTGGGGACATAGTCAAAAGTGTTGTTTATCCATCTGAACAAAAGCTACTATATCTCCAAGATTCTTTGGACCAAACTAACCAACAGTGACCTGATTTGCATCTTACTTAGATCCTTGTTGCGATGAGAATATATTATGACTGCACTAAATTTTGACACATAAAACTGACTCCAAAGCACCCACCAGGTACCAGATGGCCTTCTCCTGTTTATATTTGATGAGGTCATCCAGTGCAGAATTTTTAACCAGAGCAGTGCAGGGGTTTGTCCGCCTGTTGTTAGTCAAACCTAATTGACATTTGAACACGTTTGAGTGAAGTTCTAGTCTTCATCTATCTGAGTCAAGTCTATGATTAATCATTTGAGACAAGACAAAATAAATATTTCAGACATTTTAGTTTAACATCATCAAGATCATGTCTAAACTCTGATTCAAGCCCAAGTCAAATCTTAGATAATTTACATCATAGCTTTCAAGTGAAAAGAAGGTCAAGGTGGAGTTAATTAATTCTGTAAATTTGAAGTATTATGTTGCTATGATCTGAAGGTCCAGCCTGCTTTCAAATGGCTCAATTATATATGGTCTGGATCATATATCCACAGCACATGGATCACCTGGCCTGGTGCTCCATATGCGCCTGGCAATACAAATGGGTGGGCTACTAACAGCAGGTACTCACCCAGACTGATCATGAAGGAAGCCCACAAGGGTACGACACCCTCAATCTACCGACCAATTTCCTACCTCTCCACAACATGGAAGCTCCTGTTAGACATCATAGCAACTAAGTTGAGTGGGCACGAGTCAACACATGAGCACGGCTCAAAAGGGCATTGGAAACAATACCAGAGGGTCAAAGAACCAGCTACTGGTTGACGGAGCAGTACACCAGGACTCGAAGACCAAGCAGCTGGTATTGACTACAGGAGGCCTAGTTCCCCCAAAGGTGAGGTGACAGTGTGAAAAGTAGCTGTTGCCATCTAACACATGGGTTACTGGAGTGTTTGGCACTATACAAGGCTAAACAGTGCACTGATAACCTTCATCAGGAACTCAATGGGGCTGTGGAAGACGTCACTGGAGGCCAACTCCAAGGCAATAGCGCAAGTCACCATCAAGTGAGGAATATACCATGGTGATGCACTATCCCACTGCTGTTCTGCATAAGTCTAAATCCCCTCATCACAACAGCGGCTACGGATATCAATTCAAGAATGGAGTAACCATCAGCCACCTCCTGTACATGGATGATATCAAACTTTATGCCAAGAGTGAGTGAGATATTGACTCACTGATCCACCTCACCAGGATCTGCAGTGAGGATATCAGGATGTCATTCACATTAGATACGTGTGGCTGAATGGTGGCAAAGAGAGGGAAGGTGATGCAGACTGAGGGGGTGGAGTTGTCAGAAGGCAGGATAGGGGACATGCAGGACAGCTACAAGTACCTGGGAATCCCACAAGCCAATGGGAACCATGATGAAGATGCAAGAAGACCAGCCACAGCAAAATATCTCCAGAAGGTAAAACAGGTGCCAAGAAGCTAGCTCAGTGGTAGGAATAAGATCTGAGCCATCAATATATACACCCTAGCAGTCATCTGATACCTAACGGAAATAAGATGTTGGCCACAGGATGAGATAGATGCCACTGATGTAGGCACAAAATCTCCTCACAATGCATGGAGGTTCCACTCAAAGTCCAGCACCCTGAGGCTCTGTGAGCAACACAAGGAGGGAGGGTGAGGATTAGTGGGTGTCAGAGACACAATCCAGGAATAGGATGAGGAGCATCTTTAAGTACAATCAGAAAGGATGGCCCCCTGAGATAAGCTACTACAAGAATGCCTAGGAGAGCTGAAGACAGAATGGTGATAAGGAGCAGGAAGAGGAGATATCATGGAAGACCAAGCTCCTCCATGGGATGTAGCATCAACAGATAGAGAAGTGGATGACATCATGAAGACCTACTAGTGGCTAGAGAAGTCTGGCCTAAAGGACAACACAGAGGCTCTGATCATGACAGCACAAGAACAAGCCCTAAGCACCAGATCCATAGAGGCAGGAGTCCACCACAGCCGACAGGACCCAAGTTGCAGACTGCGCAAATGTGCCCCAGAGACAGAATGGCACATAGTAGCAGGATGCAAGCTGGGACAGTGTACACTGAGATGCACAACCAAGTGCTGGGAATTGTGTACAGGAACATCTGTGCCGCATACGGATTAGAAATCACCAAGTCCCAATGGGAGACGTCACCAAAAGTGGTTGAGAACAACAGGGCTAAGGTTCAAATTCCAGACAGACAAGCAGCCAGCTGACATAGTGATGGTTGACAGGGAAAGAAAACCACAGTTGTGATCATGTGGTTTATCCCAGCTGACAGCAACATCAGAAACAAGGAGCAAGAGAAAATAGAGAAGTACCAAAGGCTGAAGGAGCAACCGGAGCAGATGTGGAAGGTAAAGTCCAAAGTCGTCCCACTTTATATGTCATATTCTAGACACATTTTATGTGTCTAGAATATGACTAGTCAGTTGAGTTGTGATCCAGGCGTAGTTGAGAGCTGACTTGAATTTTATTGTTTAGAAGTCAACTTGCCCAAGTGTAATTGAATCAGGGGCCAGTGTCAAGACTAAAGTACAAGTCAACACATAATTTGTGTGAAGTCCAAATCAGCTTAATCAAACATTCTTAATCAAGGCCATGTCAAGTTTAAGTCAACTTTCAAATGGACCCAAGTTTAACTCAAATGTCATTCTAGATGTATAAAATGCCTTGTCAAAGCAACTTTCAAGACTTGTTTGCAATTTCAGACAAGTCATCATAAGCAACTTGTAAGTTGGTTGTAGATCCTGACAAATCATTTTCACGTCTCAAGTCACAGAAACACTAAAGTCCAAGACCGAAGTCTACGGCACAATCAGAACGTCTGGCATGGACACAATTGTGCTTTATTGCTGTACATGTACAGTACTATAAAACATGGGGGACATAATTATGAATAACATACAATCTTGTTTAATTTCCATCAGCACATGTATAAGCAGGTTAAAATATACTGTATGTAATGTACAAAATAAAAAAACAAAACAGTAACAACTATGAAAGGCAGTGAGATTCCGCTGCTTTGGGTGCTTGTATTCCGTCTCTTTTTGGATGACTATACATGGACTGGGGACAGTAAAACGGCCTTCGCTGGCGGCAGCACCAGGAAACAGTTCTGTGACGATTGTTGATGACGAGCAGTGTTTTGACTGCGAGGGCATCGGTGGAGGTGTAAGAGGAATGAGAAACTGCTGACGAATGGATGATGGAAGGATGACAAGCTTTAAGATGAGAGGAGCAGCGGAGTGATTCACAGTGCAATCAGCAAGCAGTTCTTCACATTACAAGCCTTTTTAGAGCAGGAACGCTCTAAAAGGGGCCACGACAAACTGGTCATGCAGAGTACAGACAAACAAAAAACGGACACACGTTCCTTAAAAAACAATTAGAAAAAACCCTCTCATCTCATGATGTAGGTAAACTTGACAATACGCGCACATTGCTAACAAGAGCCCGTTTATAAAGAAGAAGGAAAAAAAAAAAAAAAAAAAACAATAAAAAAAGGGTACAAATGATCTTGTTATTGCACTGTCAAGTTTGACTTGTGTTCTTGGTTCTGTTTTTGCCTGTTTTATGAGGAGCCCCTTTCACACTGCAGCTACCTTTCAGGGAATTTCAGGACTAGTTTGAAGTACTGGAATCTTTCTTTCATACCAAAGACTGGTGTCGTAGACTGAACGGTCCTCCCCTAAAAATCAGTCCACCTTTTGTATCTGCACATGCATCCACTGAAAAAAATGATACTTTGGATCATATAAAAAAAAAATGATGTAATTTGTTACAGCTAATTTTTTTAGTTTCTCACAATGTATATTTATGAATATTGTAAAGTGATTCCAGCAGATTTATACTGGAAACCACAATTTTCCATTAGACCAATGTAAATAAGTACTTTGAATGAAGTGGACTGTGTTTCAATTTTTTCAGTGTCATTTCAGACCAGAGCAGCACGTCTGAGACGGAATCTCTTCACCCAAAGCAATCAAATGGATTAATGGGATTATTAACCTTTAGATGATGAAGGTAAAACCTCTTAAATCAATCTAAAGTCAGTTTTAAGCAGAAATGAGGCTGTTTTAAGCAAAAACAAGGCGAGATTCCGTGACGCTTTGAAATGTCTGATGCGCGGTGAACACATTAGCTAGGAGCTTGTTTAGCAGATGAAATAATGCTGAATTTATGTGAAAATGATTGTTTTACAAAAGCTTCAGATATCTGTCGCTGAGACAGATGATGACCGGAGTGGAGTTTGAAGCAGAAACAAGGCGTTAATCCGTGAACCGCGTCATCAAGGGGGTACCGATTTTTAAGGGGGACAGTTTGGCTGCAAAACAGCGTATGACAAGACAGCAACAAATTTCTAGACCTAAAGCAGCAATTCAGTGTTTTGTCAATACCCAAGACTAATATTTCAGATATTTCGGGAATATGGCAAACCTCAGATTGCCAAAGCTTTGGGGACTGTCAACCGTCAATAACTTAAGTTAAGTGCATTTTACTTGAATACTTGCGGGAAGAACACAAATAAGTCAGAGTTAAGAGGACAGCATCAAACCAGAACTCTTCCAATGAGTTTGCACACCTGCACCATTGCATTATGGGTAATGACTAAAGACTAGCAGAAAAATCGAATCAAATACTGGACTGCTGAGGAGCACAACGTCTTACATGGAGGAACATTTCGATGAAGGTTCTCATTTGCCCTGGCTGGAGATATCGAGAACATTATTTAAAAGCAAGAACATCAAAAGCAACAACATCTTGTTCAGTCATCAGATGCTTCAGCACTAGAGAGAGATGAGGAACCATTAACAGTTAGTATAGCAGAAGGGGCCTTCAGAAAGTGCAACACGCGCTATAGAGTCATATACTGTATATGGACAGTCAGTCTCCTGTTGGTCCAATGATGCCATAATTTTGATTCTGTGTGGCCGTGATATTTGATTAATCGATGCAAAATGGAACCTCTTTATCTTTGACTAAAACAACATTTCCACCACCTTCAATCCATATTGGCTCCAAACTCTTTGAGTTAAATGTTATGACCTTGAGTTTGATCTTTCAAGGTCACCAAGGCTCATGTGCCCAAGAGAAAGTGGATGTATGACTTAATCTTAGTGTTTACTAGTAATCCTAGGTGTATATTTAAGTGGTTCTTTGAATTCTTGAGGGTTGCACTGGCATCACACATTGTCACATCAACCCTACCATGGAACCACCTTGGGTCTTAGATGGCAACCACCTAGTCGGACAACTGATCCATTTCCATCTCTCCAAAGTAACCATCTACGTATCTGCAAGAGCCAGTTGAAATGTGGGCATGTCATTTGTTTCCTCCAGCCGCTGGGGTCCTCAGTACTGAGACTCCTGTTTGCTAGATCATGCCGAGAGTCCCATGGGCAAAATGTCATAGCTGATGTGCCACCACAATGCAATAATAATACTCATCTGAGTCCCCTGTTAGTTTGAGAAAAAGTCATTCCAACAGTACCCAAGGATCCGCTAAAGAGACATAGTACCAAAACATAGGTGGGGACAATGGTAGGGATGTGCTTGAATTGGGGATTTCTGGCATGACAGAGTTCACATTCCTCAAGTACCAATTTTAATGGGTTGGCCTTCCAAAGTCAAAGGTCATGTGACAAATATAAACATGACATACGATTACATGTTAATGTTTATTAGTAACAACAGCCTATGAAGTACTAGTTAAAGATACACCTATGGACTGTAGGTACATAGATATCGCCTATATATAAACAATAGACCTGGGCCTGTGAACTTGACTTTTTTGAAAATCAAATGAGTTTTTGGTTTTTATGGGATCAAAACCCTTGAGGAAATGTGTTCACACGTCCACGGATCACCAGGGCCAACCGTCCACTGCATGCAATACTGCTGCTCACCAGTGGGGAACAAAAGACCAAGACTGAAAGCAGACAGAATATAGAAAGCAGCCTAGACAGACAAAGCAGGATGTAGTCTGAAACTCCTGAAAGACCTGGGTACTTTAGTTTCAAATTAAATAGGGTATTTTTGGTGTGAAAGTATGTCTGGACATAGAACTGGTTTTGACTGTCTGTGTGAATGAACTGGACCAGACCATGAGGACATAGTTTGGACTGTATCTCTGGATCATACCGCAACTCATGAAATGCCCATATGGACTCATCTCTGCATTATCAGAGATCGCCTATCAAATGTAGGCGACATCAGCTTGTTCAACGAAATCACCTGCAAACATAACGAGACAGTAATCACACAAAGCAGTCTGGATCAGTCTTTACATACATGTCCCAGTATGCAGCTATGAGCTTCTTCACAGTTTTTTGTTGTTGTTGTTTTTAATGTGCACAGGCAGTGAAACAAAATTCAGATGTGACGATCGCAACCGTTCGCTCAGACGGTCTGATGATTTACCGTCTCGTGTGCAGTTCAATGACCTGTTCTTGCTCCTGTTGATTTCCGATGCTGCAGATCCCAACAGTCAAATCAATTGGACACATTGTAGGTGATCGGGGGAGACGGCGAAATCAATTGGCGCTATTGATAGTGCTGCGACTCTTAAAATTCAAAACCGATATTCAAAGATCAAACAGCCATAAAGACACGCCCACCCCGTTACACGCGGCAACACGACACCATGTACAGTAAACATTGTGCAATAAAGCATCCATATAGAAGGAAGAGATTTACTTTGCATCATGGGAACAGGGTCAAAATCGAAAAAGAATTTTATACTCATAATCATTCTGGGAGGGGGAGGGGCATATTCACATTTTAAAATAAACCTCTTTATCATTGCATCGAACCCAAGTCACTTTTAAATCGTTTTTTCACCATCATACGCCGTATTGTCTTTTCGTCCTTCATTCTGTGCTTCTCTGTTGCGGCAAACACAACAACATACAACACGGATCACTATTTACACGCTAGTTGTCATGGAAACACCCGTAGAGCCGGACCCTTCCACTGGGGAGGAGGTCAGGGTTGAAGGTCAGGTGAGGTGATGAGGGGAGGGGCTGACACAGAAGGTAATGGGCGTGGTGTGGAATCTGTACAGGAATCGAGTCCATCTGTGCAAGTTCCTGAGCTCGGCACCGTCTCCAGAAAACCGCTCAGACACGACGGTCAATCACCACTTCACAAGTGTCGACAGTATTTTTTTTCTCTTTTGTTTCAGCGTCTTCTTTCGCTGCAGTAGCGACTCTGATTTGGTCACGTCTGTCACGTGTTCTGTTTCTACATGTCAAGTGTGTTCGTTCACAAGTTGCGTGACTTTGGCACACAGACTCACGCTGACAACGTGAAGTTTACCTTTAAACCACAGCAGCTTTTTATTGGTTCATCGTAAAGGTGAGTGCAGTTGTTTGCATTCGGCCAGAGGTTTTTTTTTGTCGGTTCTGTAGCTTCGTGTTGAATTGAAAGGCTGGTTGTTCGAACGGGGAGGAGAAGTGCACCGTGTGATATATCACTGAGGTTACCCTGACCTCTGGCCCTCCGTAGGCAGGGCTGCAGTAGCACTTAGATCCCAGCAGTGAGAGGCTGAGTCAGAGCTGGATACCTGAAAATGTCCCACCACGAAACGTATGCCCACAATAAAAAACAGAAATGTTTTTGTAGTTTTGCGCACTAAAGAAACCTTTTCTGCTGGATACGCCCATAATCCCTTTGATCGTTTTATGATTTATAATAAACACTGAGCATGATTGGGAAAAACTGAAAAAATCTGGGTGCATTTCACACGTTGGTTTTTTTTTGTTGTTGTGGGATATCTGCTGGACAGCCACACAGATCTATCAGTGTCAGTTTCCAATACTACTCTTTATTTGGTTTGCCAAAATGAGCTAATTTTATTATCTCTTTATTAAAAGTACTTTTCTGAATTGTGAGTTAGAAATTCCAAGTTACCAGTTTCCAACAAATGCAGCATGAAGTTTGCACCACATTAGCTGTCAATCAAAGTGGTCACGCCCCTAATTATGCTTAACATTATTGCTTCAAACTAAAGAATTAAAAACCATTCTTCCCCATGCAGTTGCCATAGAGGAGGAAACTAGCTAGACCAAAACTGTATATTTAGAAGAAAACATGTTTATTTCTATTCTAAAGTTAGACATTTTAACATGGGCTTCTATGGGAATCTGCTTGCTTTTGGAACCAGCCACATGCAGCCAGTCGGAGATCTGTAATTTTTGACAGCTGGAGGTTGGGTTTTGTTTTACACAGTTACGAAGAAATGTAATTAATATGTAAAATGTGAACATTAACAGTCTGACTGCACTGAAGCTCTGTGTGCATGATGATGTCGAGCAGGAGAGGACAAACCTAAGCGTGCCAGTCGTGATTCTCCTGCTTCTCACCACATGTTGTGGCTGTGATCGTTTGTTGGACATTTTAGTGCGTAAAACACATTTTTCATTTCCAGGCAGTTTGGTGAGGACATACTCGTAATCTAAGCCAGAACTCTGACGCTAAAACCTTGAGGTGTCCAAAGGCGTTGGTTGACTTGTAAACTTCAAAGAGGTGTGCACAGGCAAGCACTCACGCAAACACGATGGGAACGGCACGCGAGCTATAATCAGCACCATGATTTGGGTTGGAGCGCTTATACAACAGTATGCAGTAGGCCAGGAGAAACCGCCAACCGCAAAGGACCTCCATCTACTGCGTCCACCTTCCACTAGCTCTTTGTGACACGTGGTGGTGAGCTCCTGTCACGCAGGCCGGTTTGTAGACGACATCTTCCGCAGTGTGGTTGAAAAGCAGAGAGGGAGTTCAGGTTTTGGGGCCTTATGGTTCGGTTTAAACCCCAGGGCACTCGGGCTCATTGGGCCACAGTGTGGTTGCAGAGAAGCATACAGATCGGACTTCCATAGCGGTTCCAGGTGAGATGGAGATGGATGATCCTCTGTTGAGAACCGCCGAAGGAACAAAACCAAAAAGACAGCAGCATCCAAGCCTCTGAGGGGAGCCTCTGTCATGGAGAAGGCTTCCTGTTGGTCCAGAGCAGCGTGGGGGGCAGGGGTGGGCATCGAGGTGGGCGGTGCCGCCAGTCACTCCGCACCTCACACTGTGCACGCCGCCATCCCAGAAGCTCCCTGAGGGCGGCGCTCTCATTCCCGCCGCCCAGCCGTAACCGCTGGAGCACCTGCACAAAGAGAGAGACGACTGAGAGGCAAGAAAAGAAAAACCGAACAACTGTTTCTTTCTGAAGGGGGGGGGGGGGGGGGGCATGAAGGTGCGAGTGGAGATGCAAAAACATGGATGACACGGAAATTTATGCAAAAACAAAAGCACAAAAATCCAATCTGATTCTGGAGCATAAAGAGACTTAAGTCATACGAAACACGATTGCACGATCATCTATGGTGCAGAAAAAAAAAAAATTTCTTCATCGGTTTCACGCTGAGCTGCTCTCGGAGCAACGGTGTGGTTTCTCTGCTGAATCTGGAGCTGGCACCGAGCCCTCGCACAAGAGAATAATACAGCGGGAAAGCGTGTGAGGGGAATCCCTCGTCTGAACGACGGCTCATTTCCATAATCTGCATTCAGACTCTTCGCACGTCACCTCAAAGACAAACAGCGCAGGAGAGCAAAATGTATAAATACAGCTGTAACACACACACACACACACACACACACACACACACACACACAACACCACACAACACACACACACACACCACACACACACACACACACACACACACACACACACACACCACACACACACACATCCAGCCATCCATTATCCGTCAGTCAATACTCAAGTAAATCAATCAGACAGCAATTCCAATTTCCTCTGTGGAATAAATCCTCCAAATAAGACATGAGTCCTGGTGATGTGCTGCAGATGGGAGCTGCAGGTTTTAATAGCTGCTAAAGAGCAAACAATCCGTTTTCGTTTCCTCACAGATTTATCGTGATCAGAAGCATAAATTAAAACCTCATTTCACCCAGGAGATGAAACAAAAAGGTTGGGGATTTTTCCCGCTTGGCAGTTTCTTTTTTATAAATCATGTCTGCAATTATATTTCAGAAAGTAGAAAAACAGATGAATAAGATTTAAAGAGAACATCCAAGGTCACTGTGAAGCGTGAGGACTGGCTGACCTTCAGTCCGGGTTTCAGGCTGCTTCTGGTCATCTGATTAGCAGCCTGATGGACAGCAAAAGTATTTATGATCTATTTTTCAATAGGCAGGAAAAATGTGGTGGCAGGAAAAACAATCGCCATCTTTGCACTCATTCTTTAAATGAAGCTCAGTCTATAACTGAAAACAAACATCCAGCAGTTTGCACTTTGTAGCTTTTCATTTTAGACTTGAAGATTTAATTTGACAACTTCAACAAAAACTGCTCTGAGCTAAAGTCAGAAAATGGGCACATTTAAAGGATTCAGGTTGATTCAATATAAGCAAATGGCTTGACTTGCAGAGGGCACTCAGAGACAGGATTCCTCTGCCCTTCATTTACGTCTGCTGATGTTTCTTTTCTCACTGTAAGAGGCCTCTTCCTTCAATATCTAGTGTTTTTAGATCCTGATTGCTAACCTCTGATCCTGATCTTTGTTCCTGGTTTTATATATCAGGATATCTGGTCCTAATCTTAGGTAATTCATTTTCATTCCAATTGTTGTTCCTGATTACTCATCTCTGATTACAGATCTTTAATCCTGATCACTGATCTTTGATCCTGAACACTTTCATCCTGATCTTTGTTCCTGATTATTTATCTTTAATTGCTGATCTTTGATACTGACCGCTGATATTTGGTCTTAAACACTTTCATCCTGATCTTTGTTCATGATTACGCATCTTTAATTACTGATCTTTGATAGTGAACACAGTCATTCTAATCAGTGTTATTGATCACTCATCTTGATTGCTTTCTTGGATCCTGATTACATCATTCTTCTCTTTGCTGCTGACCACTCATTTGATTGCTTTTCTTTGATCATGATGGCACTGATTCTTATTTGTGTTCCTGATCCCACATCTTTGATTGCTGATTGTTGGTCCTAATTACTGATCTTTGCTCTGTAACACTTCCATTCTGATCTCTGATCCTGATCAGTCATCTTTCAATGCTGATCTTTGATCTTGATTACATTCATTCTTAACTTTGTTGCTGACCACTCATTTGACTGCTTT